>NW_017296691.1:1583249-1688129 GCF_001594075.2 Trachymyrmex cornetzi | reverse complement strand
TTAAAGGTACTGGTGGCTTGCTAAATTAACAAAATCCTTTCTCTCAGTGTGTAGTCATTGTAAAAAAAAGATTTTAGAATTTTGATATCTTCAAGTTTCATTGAGATGAGCCTTTAAATCTTGTTTATTATTTAAAAAATAAATATTTGGCAATAAATTCTTCATCTAGTGATGGAGTAAGGTCGTACTAATAGAAAAATACGGGATATGTTGAATTGTTTAATTACAGAAGTTAGATTTGATGATCATATAACCATAAGGCGTGGAAATCGATAGAAGTTCAAGCTATTATTATAGTGTACATTTAATGTCACTATTTTTTAATTAAACTTTTATTAAGCATATTATATAATCCTAATTTATTAAATCGAATTGATTTGGCAAACAATATATTGAGATCTATCTTTATCTTTTCGAGACAATATTTGCGGTAGACATTGTATTCTTTAGCAAAAACTCGAGTGATTTATATGATCGTCTATCCGATCGTCTATTCCCTTAACAAAACCAAGTGATAATGCATAAATTATTCTATCGTATATTGCCGACGATATTTCGTCCCGTGTCGTCTTTCTCCTTCGCCCCGATATAATAATGTTCTATAGTGTTCATCGAGGTTTACGATCTTTCGCGATGTTTGATCGTATTACCGCGTAAGTTGCGGTCAGGGTCGGTGAGCAAACGAGTATCAGAGCACCGAGCGAGACACGTAAGATGCACCCGTAAAAATCTTTATGGCGCGAGGAGATTTCCTTGCGTAACTAACTCGCACGGACCCTACGGCGTGTTTCCATAACGTATTTGCCTTGCGGAACTTCGCAAGCAACTACGTATTATTAAAAAACTTTACCTCCAAGCAATCAAACTAATTGCATGATTATGCACATGAATGAGCACACTTATTAGGCAACTTTCAGTATAATTCATTACTTCTCCGTCGTTTAGGGTGCGAGATTTTTACACAAGAAATCCTTTCTTTTCACGGTACAACATTTGTAATTTACCGTAGCGCTGTTGCACCTCGCGTATTAAAACAAGAATTCTGCGAGTCTTCCTGCTTAATTAATATGACAGCATCCATAATTAAAATTTATATTATACAAAATTATTAATTTTTTATTATAGTTTGTCAGATTTTCGTTATTTGCGATGAAACCTGAAAATAGTTTCATCTATAAGATTTACGGTACTTCTATTTGAAATTTCTGTATATATTAAATGTCAAATGTGCCTGTTTCTTGATATTCCAGCTGATTATTTTTTTTTCTGCTCGAGCAATCATCTCGGATTATCTCAAATAATTTTGTCCATTTCTTTATTACGATAATATCTTAATTCAATACATTCATGACAACCAATTTCTCTTTATAATTGCATCTTTGCCATGCGTTACCGCAAATCCAGCATTTGCAGAACAACCCGTAGACATATCCACCACGTGTATACTCAATACATCAAGTTTCTCTTAGATTGCTCTGTCAGACCAAGTAACAATTCCACATACAGTTAATCGATCGAATTGCATAATCGTGCACAAATGGTAGATATCAGATGGCGTTATCATCTCACTTGCCTCGCGTTCTTTCAACGTCGTGGTGATGTTCATCAGGATTTTACGAGTGTCGGCGATCCTCGACCGGTATTATCTTGCGGAACGAGGAGATGCGGTCAGGGCCGGAAACCGAGAGAGACTTGGTATCGCGTGCAGGACGTCGCCATAAAAATCTTTATGGACCGTAGAGATTCCCGCTCACGACGCACGGTGAGCGTATTACGTATATGGACATATCGCGCCAAGTCTTACGCGGCTTGCGCGATAATGAAAGTAACGAGATCGTGTCTCAGAATGGAAATCGTTAATTGCGATCTCTCGGTCCATAGCGAGAGTTTGACGAAATTTATAAGTAGTCGTGCGTAAATACATAGAAACATTTTTAGTTTCGATAGGAGTCTTACACTTTGTGATAGAAAAGTGTTTAATATTCGATTATAATTGCATGATAAAATAATTTGGTTAGAAGCTCTGTTTTTACAACTATTATTATAATGTTAATAATAATTATTATATTTATATTTTATAGAAATCTATAAAAAAATATATAGGCATTGAAAATAACTATACATAATTGAATTATAGTAATTGCAACAATTTTTTTCTCTCAGTGCATTAACAATATGGCAAGAATCGACGCATAGTTATTAGCTATTTGTTTTAATTTAAATTTTTAAGTAAATATATTTTAAATGAAATCGACATTTTTGGTCGGTAAAGAATTTTATGACATTAAAAAATATTAGCATATATATTATTCTAATAAACTTTTATAAAATTGTTAATAAAATTTCAAAAGAAAATGATACACCAATTGTGATACATGTGTATATGTATATGGGAATTCTACATAAACGTGTGTTAGTAAATCAGCACGTTTCTAATTGTATTATAATCTCAGTAGTGTTCTAGATAGATATCGCTCAGGGAAATAGTTACCGTCAACGTTCGCTGAAGCTACGCTATCTAATCTTCGACATGGAAAATTGGAGCAACGTTTTATGGGCCGTCGTAATGAAATGTCTCGGACTTTTGCGATAGAGGCGGATTAAGAACGGTACAATTTAACATCGACAATTAATTCGCGTACGCGGAACGTCGCGGCGAATGAAATGACTTCCTTGTGTTCGCGTAAAGCGCAACAAGTGAAGAGGAGACCGCACAGTTCCCGGAGTGTGCATGTGCTACGTGTGTACGTGAGGAATGAGACTCGTTTTTAGCCCCGGTCAGGTTTTAGTCTTAGCCACTAAGAAATTACACCGTATCGCGTTGTTAACATAATCCCTCTATTCAAAGTATACATGAACCTGAATTTAATCCGCCACTTGGAGACACAACGAGTCTTATATCGAGACTGAGTCTCGAACTGGCTTATCTTGGATTAACTTAATTTACCTAAAATACTTTTTCGTACACACAGCATGAATAATTAAAACAAATTCATATATATGTTATAATGAATTCAATCAACTGGAAATTAGTTAATACACATTAATATCTATATATTTGTAGTTCCATTCAATTAAATTACTCTCTAACATAATACATGATGTGAGTGCCTCAACTTCTTCATATCTTCTTTCGTTATCGTTGCATGCAATTGCATAGCGAAAACTCATCTTCTCTTTTCACGGCGAAGATCAAGTTTCTTTCTATTGAAGAAGGAAGGTGTGCGCATATATCAGCGACGAACTAAAAAGGGAGCGGTGAAACCGGTCGTATAAACTTCAGGGATATCCTGAGAGATTCAGGTCTGCGTGTGTGGCGTTGATATCGTCGGCTGCATAAATTCCCGAATTAACGCGGAATTATGAATAAATAAGCACGGACGAGATCCGTGCGCAGAGAATGTACGATTACCCGTTTCGCAACTTACCGTTTGCAAGATTACGACTTGGCGTTGCGGCTTTCCGGTCACGCGCACACAGTTTATTGCCGTGCCGATATATCGACGCATAAACGCAGTGAGCTAGCGAAACCGCTCTTTTGTAACACGTCGCCCATCAGATCGCGTAAAACTTCAGTTAAATGTTCCGCAGAGACGTGTAACCTCTTAGCTGGTACCGATAACTGATATACGATGTGATAAACGCGAACTTAAATTCTCTAATTTTTTGTGGAATATTAACATGCGTAATTTTACAGTCAAAAGGAGTCTTAAAATTTACACGAGATGTTCTTTATAAAAAATTTTAAATTTTATGTTGTATTTTTAGATTTTTTTCATATTTAAGTTTCAGTCTCATATATATAGATAATTGTTTATTGAGATATAAAATAAAATTGTAAATAATTTTTCTTAGTAAAATCTTTAACCCATAACTCTAGAACTTATAGTCTTGATAACCCTGAGACATTTTCTTAGTTTTTAAATAGAGTAATGATTTGGAATTTTACATTCTTATTCTGTTTTACAATCTCATTTTTCACAATTTTGTTCTATTCATGTAGGTTAATTATCGTGTTATTTATAACAATAAGTTTAAATAAAAAAAATAAAACTAATAACAAAAAATTTTAGTAGGTCTCAAGGACCTATATGTTCCTTTAGCATCGTACAAAATATATTACATGTTAATATTCACTAACAAAATTTTTTATACAATTATTTTCAGTAACACTGTAAAGAATCGCAAAATAAAAAATAATTACTTCAGGACTTTCAAATATTTTAATTCGCTACCGGTTGCTGTTATTATTCGAAATTTCAACTTACTTAGCAACTCAATTTTTCATAACAAAAAATGTACATATCAGTGTTACATTTGTGCGAAAAAAAAGGTATCATGTGCTTCGAAGAAATGAGTTTTCAAGCGATGGACAAGTTGCGAGTAGTCGGCTTTATATCGATACCAAGACGTCGGGTAAGATTGGCCGATACGAGGTCGCAGGTGTTCGGTTCGAGGCATGCAAACTAAAGAACCGTCGGGAGAAATTACCTTCATCTTCAGCGTCTTGAATTCTTGAGCGTTCTTCTCGATTGCGTGCTACAAGCGGATTCGGATCGACTGCTAACTGAATTTATGGACCGCACTCGCGATTGTGATCGAGACGACCGATTTGGTTGGTACACGATGCGCGATGGGAGAAAATGTTAAAATTCGAAATAACGGGCGTGCCGAACCGAACGACACGGTGGAGTTCAACGCGGAGTCGGTCAATTAATTGGGAATTTCATTGTCAGCCCCGGTTTATCTTCGTGCCAAGTCGGGAAGATCGGACAGTCGAGGAACGCAATAATTAGGTCCATGTTAACAGCGATCTAATATATATGTTATACTTCAGCAAGACTCTTCCCTTATAGCAAACAGTATGTTAAACGTTTTTATTTAAGCTACACTGTAAAAAGTGCAATGTTTAAAATGTTCACATTTAAAACATTTTTACAAAATAAATGTTTAATGATAAAAGGTATTTCAATTTTAAACGTTTTAGTGTTTTAAATCCAAATACAAAGTGATAAATTATAAATTAATAAAAACTAATAAGTTTTTATAGACTCCTTTAATTAAAATAATTAATGAAACCATAAAAAATATATTATAGGCAATAGGAGTCGACGCTGGTTATCAATTAGCGCAATTTTTCTTAATACTAAAAATATAAACGTTAACTTTGAATGTTTCCACTCATGGTTTGAGTCTTCATCAGCAATCTTTCCCCCTAGCTCAACGATTGGAGTATTGCATGACAAAATGATATCTCCAACGTATTTCTTCTCAAAAATTGAACCGTTTACTGTTGTGAGGTAAGTTACATACTCACAAAGTTAGAAAACTGAGTGGCAATGAGAACTCAAGCTAAAATTATATGAAAGATTAGATTATCGTATGTATAATTTGAAATCAATAATTACCTCACCTCACACAGTCGACGTTTCTACACTGAACAATGAATCTCTCTTATGCAACATTTTGTAACTCGTTAATATATTATAAATTATCGTCAAATTTTTAAAAAATAACTGCGAGAACAATATGTGTCATTTCGACAGTCGGTTAAATAATGATTGCTAAGCAAGTAACATAGCGGTCAATTTGAAGACAAACAAGTTTCTGACATATATTATATTACGAACAAGCTTTAAAGTTTATTGAGGATTTCAATGTACGCATGATTTAAACCAGTGGTATCATATTGTAAATTCAGTCCATTGGTCTGTCGATTAATATGCATCATCTTTGATATTAACCTTTTGTTGTAATAATTTTCTACATCCAAAATCTCTACGTTTTGCCAATCAAAATCATGATCGTTCTGCAACTTATGTTCTGTGATCACTGAATGAGTGAATGTTTTACTATGGATATGCAAATATAAAGTGTTTTGTTTGTTGAAAAAATTTAAAACATCTTTAAATGTTGAAAAAACAGAGGAAAGAATAAAACATTTTAATATCTTAAAATTAAACACTTTTTTTTAGTGTAGCTTTTTGTAATTGACAATTTTCATGTAACAGCTTAGTATGGCTTTATAAGATTAATAAAATATTGATTGTTATATAAATAATTGAGATGTAAAGCACTATGAAATGTTAATGTACAAAATGGCAAATTGATAAAATATTGCATAAATAGGAGATGTATAAAATTAAAAAATAATTGATTTTAAATTTTCATGCGTTCTTGATAGAGAATTATTCTTGTACTCACTGTCTTTTATATTTGTCGTTCTGCAAATAGTGTCTCTAGTGTAGACAGTTTACCAATTACGGTGGCTATATGCTATATAATTGGAGAATAGAATAAGACGTACGAGCGTGTGCGTATCATACACGTACCTGTACATGATACACATCGCGCAAAGCTTGCACCCTTCACAGTTACGGGGGTTGTGTCGTTGTTCGGAAGGTCGAAAGGGACCTGGAGACTGAGGAAGGGGGACATCAAAGCGAGATTGGCCGTGTAAACCTACCTACGAACAACAAAGTCAGTCCTCCCCCTCTTTCCTCTTCCGCCTCCTCCTGGTCCTTGTGCGCTCTTCCTCATCGTGCCTCGTCTCCGTATCCGTTGTTGCCGTTCTCCAAACCTGTTCAGATCGTAGACTAAGGGACATCAGATCCGCCCAGGATGAACTCTGGTCGAAGAACCCTCGAAAGCGTCGAGTATAGCCATTGTAAAAAAAATTTATCGGAGACATTTAGCCTGGGATAAGATTGAAATTTTTTCGTTAGCATCGAGGGTAAAAACACTAGTTTGATGAGTAAATTGAAAAGAGGGAAGCCATCGATGCGATACTAATAGATCACTATGATTAGGCTGTTTGGTATATCCTGTTGATCAATTGGTAATTTATACCGTAAGAATTTTTATATTTGCTGTTGGTACAAAACATTATATTACTTGTAGATAACATACATGGAAAGACCTTTTATTGAAAGATCAAATAAAAACGTAAAATTGAAAGGTAAAATTTAAATACACTGTAAATTCAGGTGCGTAATTAGTATTTTCATATGTGTAATTTTCGACGTAAAAATAACACTGTACTACATGATTAAATATGTAAATCCATTTTTGTATATATAGTATAGTATTTTATTTTTACGGATAACTAAATCACTCCCTTATGAAGGCACATAGATATTATAAAGTTGGATTTGTAATGTACAGGTCTGAAAATAATTTTGTCGACTATCAAAATAATTTTGTTAGAAAATCAAACTGTTTGCAATGTTTTTGGTAACACACATTGCTCATTATTTTTTCATATTCCTCATAAATATTTTGATAATCCAACAAAATTTTAGATCTTTCAACAAAATCTTTTTTGTGTAAAAACATAATACATTATTATGATACAATTGTATTTAATATATAAATATTACGTATAATTGCACCATAATAATTATATGATAAATTATTATCTGGCAAGTAATAATAATTAATATTCTGTTGTAAATCATAATATCCTGTCTTCTCTCTGTCTTCAACATCTGTCAATAATGCATCATAGTCATATCATATTTTGTAATGTACGTAAAAAGACGTAAAACAGCTTGCAAGAGCAGCTTCGTGCAGATTTATTAAAAATAATATTGCGCGATATCTTAGCACCTTTATAGTTTATACATTTGACGTTCGAAACCAATAATAGATTGGAGAGAGATCATATCAGATTAAATTACAATTACATGATATCGGATTCCAACTCCACGTCGAGCTTATTTTCTCGTCATTTTCTCGCGGAACGGTGGAAGCATGCAAAACAGTAGGCTATTATGACTCGCATCGTTCGGTCGACAAATCACCATTAATAGGTACCGTCGAGCGTTAGAAGTGACGCACAGACATAGATCGAGGGATCGAACGGTATACGCATTTTGCATCACCGACGACCGCAAAACGTGCTTGAATTATGCATCGGTCTGAAAATAAGATAAATGGAGAAAGAAGCAGAACGCGCACGGGCTAACCGAGCCGTTAACGAGCCGGTAAAAGCTGTCTTGTGGATGGGAGAAAGGACACCAAAACGTTGGAACTTTAAGTTATCGCGCTGAACTTTTTAATGAAATAAATTACCCGCGGAAAAATGGCTGAACCGTGTCGTTTAATCGACGTTAACTGCAGCTGCGCCAGTGCATTGCGTTGTTCGGCCGGTAGGATTTATTTACTCGGTTTTATCTTCGACACGTAGCAACTTACTGGGAATAATTTTTTCATTTAACATGAGATTGAGCACACGTTTGCTGAACAGGCTCCGTAAATTGTACAGTGAGGAATTACGGTATATTTCGTTTCGCGTGTAAGTTGATAGAATGGGAAGATATGAGAACCCAATAAAGAGGTCATGATTAATGATTCGTTTTTAGAATATAATACTATTCCATTAAGATATTCCGGAAAAATTGCAAAAGGATGTCGATGCACAAATGAGAGATAAATGTTCCCAGCTTTCCTACAGTCCAAAAGTGTCATATAAAATTCTAATCACAGATTATTGTAATATCAGTAATACTCTATGAATTTTATTAATATAATATTAATATTTTTTGCATTTTACACGATGAGATATTAAATTAAATCAATTTTAAGTCTAACTGCATATTTGCTCTTACATTATTAATCATTAATTCATTAGTAATTACAACATTTCTATGAAATTACATAATAAGTACGTCGATGATTACATTATAGAAAAGATTAGATAGAGATTTGTGGTTTTATTATTTCGCATCGTATCTGATTGCATTCTACTTTCCTGTAAATTACAGATGAGTAAAACTTGGACGGGACCACGCTTTAATTAAAATTATCCCGCTGAATTTCAGCGTGAAGTATGTACGGCGCGCTATGGCGATTCGTTAAAACGCGCTCTCGTTAATTGCGCTGCTTTTAGTACTACTTTCATCTCACACTGACAGTATAGTCGCGACGTTCACACAGCGAGATTGTGTTCTCGAAACGTTTTTACGAAAGATCGATTTCCTTTTGAAGGCCGCCCAAGGTTATCTTGATCCTATACACTTTCGAATGAGTTCCCGATTGATTGCATAACTTTTCGATACGCAAGATTGGAGGAGTATCGATTAATTTTAATTAAATTGCATTTCAATATATAAAAAAATAGGAGAATTATTGAGGCACGTATTGTTAATATCATTAATAAAATTGCTTATAAAAAATTTAAATCGCACACAAAAATCTGTGTCACTGATACAGTATATTTAAATTTTATATAAAGTATCAATTTTCTGTTTGTTTCAAACTTACGCATATTCCACAACTGGAATTAAATTATAAGCAGATAAACATATATTTAAATTTATTTTAATATTTAAAAAATTTAAATTTAAATTTGTATTTAATTTTTATACTAAAGTAATTGCATCCGATATGGCTTACGTGCTGTTTGTAGGTAGTTCCAGTGATGGTTAAATTTTCACTATACCTATAATATAATAATTATACTTCAAGCCTCGCTCTCTCAAGATTACAACATATAGCACCGGAGAAGTACATGTTGTAATCTTTTCGAACGAGGCTCTTCATATAATCTCGATTGAACTTCAAGCAAGTTAATCTTAAAATATTGAAAATGTCTTATATTTTCAATTATAATGTTCAGAAATGTTTCCTATTTTGAATCTAACCACTTTCAAATTGATTAACAATAGAACACTTTTGATTCTGTAAAAAAAATTATTTATACCATAAATATGTGTTATAAAAATTTTTAAAGATCCTTATTTAGCATAAACTGCATGAAACCGAGCTATATTTGGGACAGTCCATCATCTACAAGAATAATGGCGATGATAAGCGCGTTCTGCGAGCGGCGACGTATGGTTCTATAAAAGGTTCATGCACCACGTCGCGCGATAATAAAAGGTTGCCTCGAGAATGAAAGTCCACGATTACGTTGGTGTCGTGAAATAATCGTCTGTTGGACGATGGCATCTGGTAAGACATACTTTCACGCGCGCGCATCCCATAAACGGCTCGCACGCAGAAAGTGAATCACGCATACCGTAATGCACCTCTTTAAAATTCCAGACGGAGATTTTAATCCTACATTACGTAACGCTTTTTGCACAAAATTATATTTTGACAATTATTTTTTGAAAAGTAAGCAACATCAGAAATGTTTATTGAGCAAATGGAAAAAGCAATCGATTATGTTTTAAATATATACACGCGGCAAACATTTGCAACATATGTTGCAATGCTTCGTGAGTGATTATTTAATTTTTCGTGATAAATTTCCCGATTTTATTTTATATAGTAAATTTTTTTATTTTGTTTAAATAACTTTCATGGAGAGCTCGTGGATCATATTTCATTCCGGTCGCGTAGTATGCGAGGAATGTGCAAATAAATTTATTACACTGGGAAATTACATATATATTGTATTCATGCACAGGTATATATAACGTAGAACTGTGACAATGCGCTCACGACAAATTGCGGGACCGCCGGCAATTTTCCTTCTTGCCCGGCGTCGTCGGGGAAAAACATTTTCTCTCTCTCCTAACGCGCGCGTTCCATATTCAGTTTAGGCGAGACGTAATGTATTCCCTAGTTCTGGCCCGTATAAAACAATCGCTTCTGGCACGGGTGAGAGTACCGGGCTTGTATCGCGTACGCTCCTTCACCGTAAATGGAACACCGAAATCCGGGAAAGTCGGCCGTGTGCGACTCGATGCGTGGCTTCTTCGTCGTCTTCGTTCTTACCGGCATCGTCGTCGTCGTCGTTCTCGCTGTCGTCGTTGTCGTCGTCGTCGTCGTTGTCGAGCAAGTCGAGCGGCTTAAAGTTATGGCCTCCGGGTTCGTCGCCCACCCGCTACACAAGCGGACCCGAAGTTTCATCCCCGGTCTGCGCATCGGTGATTTACGCGCTCGTACATCCGCGGCTTCGTCCTATATATGTTGGCCACGGGCCCATCGCGCGGCTTCTTTCCTTCCGCTCGGCCGAGTCCGCTTAGCCCCGTTTTCCTCATTCAGACCGAATTTACTCCGATCGACCCGTGAATTCGTCGCTCGCGCTCGTCGATTTGTCTTCCCGTTGACAAAATTTGAGAGAAGGATCTATGGAAATCGAAATAAAATTTACGATTGGGATAAGTGAATATAAAGTTTACGTGGCGCCAGGATGCTATTCCTAGAGTATTTTGTAACGAACAATGGCAATCATAGATCAACGTATATTGGCATCGTGAATACTCTGAACTCGCATAGCCTATATTATCCACTTTATGATAATAACCGCCTCTTGAATGAAGCAATTTTCCTTGTGCGAGGATGACAGTTTATCGACATTCAACATTATAGTCACACGTGATTCTGTAATGGTATTCTGTAATGAATCATTAACAAGAGTTAACGATAATTATTCAAGGATATTGTTCAATAATGATGCAGTGAATATGATGTAATTTTATACATTCTGGGTAACTGCAAATTGTAAAATTTTCATGCTATTTGTATCACACAAACACACATAAGAAAAACGTAAAGTAGGAAATAATTAAATAACAAGATAACGAGAAGCATCGATAATACGAAATAACATTTTTCAACAAAACATGTTTTGCCTTGTAAGTTATTGTAAGATCCTGTTATAAATGAAGACTAATTTATGTTACTCATTTGCGTTACAACGACATAACTAAGAAATTGTCATTTTTTAGTTCTTTGAAAAAAATGAAAATATGAAGAAAAAACGAAAAAATGTACAATATTTTAAAAGAACATACTTTTATTCCTTTATAATGAATTATTACATCAAAATTGCATTTCAAAATTAATATTATGAAATTTTAATGATTCAAAATATTAAAATTCATTTTCTAGAAAACTTTGTTACAGCAATAATGAGCGATATGTCTTCGTGAATGATGAACTTTTGTAGAATATTTTTTAAGAATAGATAAGAAGACAGATCTTTTTCTACATTCTTATGAAGAAGAAACCGGCATTCAGTCGACATCAAATATTACGTTCACATCTTCGCGCAATCCAACTACGGCACGTTATAGCTCTCTTCGTCGCGTTATGGCAATTGCTAACGACCGTCTACCTATACGGTAACGTTCTTTCTGCCTATCCCGTAACGTTATCCTTCTTCCATAAAAGAAGTAATGAGATTTACATTACAGTCGATCGCGAACGCATCGAAAGTCGAACGTTATTGAATTACAAAATGATGGCCCGCATTAGCAACGTAATTGAAATAAATTAGGATCCTCTTACCGCCTCGCCATGTACAAGCTGCAACGCGTATGAATTTTAGCACTTAAACGGTTCGAATAAATTCTGTTGTATTAATGCAACATTTATTTGTATCGTTGATTATCCGATTTCTGATTTATATCCATTTCTGCCAATATAGATTGACTTTAATTTTGGTTTAAGTTGCCCTCTAAGGTCTTTGGAGTGGAATCTTACTCTAAACAGTGAAAATTGCTCCTGCAATCTTGGAAAAGAGTTCTAAGAATGAGATTTTACTCTTCACAAAGTAAGATTTATTCTAAAAATTTTAAAGAGTACTTCCATATCTTCTTCTAATTTTAAGAATTAGAAAAAGATAAACAGTGAGTTAAACCAAGATTAGAGTTAATCTTACATTGGTAGAAAGAGACATTATTAGTAAACTATTTTGTTACGCCTTTACTATATCTTTTCCCAGAAAGTCTTTCAAAGACACTTCTCGTACAAGTATTTCCTCATCAGAGGCAACCTTTGACACGAATGTCACGACGAATCTCGATGTCCGAATCTCGGCACGACGGACGAACGGATGCGCGCGTATGGTAGCCGTGTAGAATCTCTCTCGAGATCGGACGAAGGCTCTCCTCCGATAGACGGCGGAAGAGTAGTTTCGGAATCGCTCGTTACATGCAGCCCGTGTTCCCGAATAGGATGTCACGTCGTCGTGGAACGTGCGACGCGAACCCT
Organism: Trachymyrmex cornetzi; assembly: GCF_001594075.2. NCBI lineage: Eukaryota > Metazoa > Arthropoda > Insecta > Hymenoptera > Formicidae > Trachymyrmex > Trachymyrmex cornetzi. Next base: position 1,675,181 of record NW_017296691.1, on the reverse strand, counting down.
CTTTCCCTTCGCCGTTCACTCTATCAGAGTATCCCCGCATCGCTTCATGTATTTTCCCTGTTCCCCTTCACCTGCCGGGATCGCGTACTCGGTTCCCTGCGGTTGTACGGGCGCGAGGCATACGTGAAACCCATGGGTCTCGTAACGCCGCGCACATCCCCCTCTACCTCCGGTAGCTCTCCTGCTTCCGTACGACATCCATAATGTCTGTCTATTCACTCGACCAAGCGCACTGCCTCTGACAGCGTATGAATTCCAACTTGAATATGTATTGTTGGCGCCAAATTAATATATACAGCCGCGACCGCGCACCCCCGCGAAATCCAACCCCCTGCCGCGTGCTCCATCGTCGCGCTTCGTTTTCCCCGTCACTTTTCCTCGTCTTCCTTCGTCGCCTCCTCATCCCTTGCCATACCTCCGCGCCGCTTCTAAATGTAATTTAATAATGTCTGCCGTGCGCCGCCAACGCTACCGGGCCTCCTCGGGATCCTCGTGACTCAACGACGCGGAATAACGATTTTTACAAGGGACCGTCGAGACGTTAACTCTCTCTTTCTCGCGGCGAACCTTACGGCGGATTAATATTCTTCGTTGAGAAACGAAGACGCGGAATACGTCGACTTTGTGAAACGGGGAATTAAATTTCACGGCGACGTGCGCGCGTTTCGCGTCCGACACGTTATTGTTTCTAATTGAAAGGTACAAGATGAAAAAAAAGAAGCGTAAAGAGAGGCGTAAAGATTAAATGTCTGAAACTTTGGAAAACTTCAAGACATGCCGTTAAACGGATCGAGGTAAATGTGGTAGAGATATAATTTAGCAGTGAACTTTGAAAATTGATAGTTGTGCAGTTGAAGCTTACATATATTATGTAACCGCCAATTTTAGAAACCTTTATCATCAGTAGGTATATATAGCTGAATGTATTTTAACATAAAGAATCTTATTTATGAGTAATTGAAAAGTCGATGGCTAATTAAAATGTAGAGAATATTTTAAAATGGAGAGAGAGAGAGAGAGAGAGAGAGAGAGAGAGAGAGAGAGAGAAGAGATTTCGTAGGAAGAGAGAGAAAATTTAAAATTGTTATTTGCGGGTTAATTGTTGGGATTTTAAATGATGTTACAAATCATAAATTCAATATTCAATTGCTATTATAATTTGGTTGTAATGATAATAATAAATGCGCATAATAAATGTTTACCATTAAATTAATTTGTTATTCATAACATCGTGGAATTTAATTTTACGTGGAGTATAATATTCGGGTTCTTTAAATTGCTTGCATCGTTCTTTGAACGCTTATTTATAACTGACTATAAGGATAAGGAGCCAGGAAGTCAAATATTCCACAGAACAAATTGTGAGCGGCGAATGCGGTGAGTTAAGCGAATGAATTTGCCATGAATACAAGACGAGATCAGAATCAATCGTCAGTCCCCAGCATTACAGTTCGTCAGGTAGAGCTCTGCATTTCGTCACGCCTCATTACCTAGATTTACGAAGACCGAGGTAGGCAGAACCGCACGCGAACTGTGACTGCCGACTAGGAAGCGGTAGCTAATCGGTCGAAATAGAGAGCATCGGAGAGGAAAGAGCAGGGGGAGAGCAACGAAGAAATCGTACTCTCAATAGTAATCTCCGCCGAGACGACTTTGAGGTGGAGAATTATTGAAAAGAAAAAGAAGGAAGCGCACTGAGTTATGAATCTTGTTTTGCAAGCTGACCAACAAGATCTCAAACCTGATCTTCTTCCCATAAACTGTTCACATTTTCTATGCTTACTATTAATAAATTTGCTAAGTCGTAAACATAATTTAAGCAATTATTTTTTTAAGTATCATTTTAATTTCCAAAGATTGTGGCATTTCTAGTTAAGGATTTTGTTAATTCAACAAATAAAAAAATTACTAATTTACTTGTTTAACAGAAACTTACCGTTTAATGCAAGAATCTTTTATTAGCATTTTATTGGGGTGTCTTATTAAAATCTTGCTATTGGCAATTGTTTTTGTATATTTACATTTCGCCACAAGTATTAATAACTGTTTTATCAGTGCAATTTACACAATTATTCCCATTTATCTACATTTCCATATACATCACAATTTATCTCACATATTTTAAAAATTCCCTGTGTTTCATCTTTTTTCTGTTAAAATCCTCTATTCTTTTTTATACATAACTTTCTTTTATCGTCGCCTTCATTCCTTCCCCAACCCGCTTGTGTCTCTTCGCTGGCACGTTCTCATCAGCTTCTGTGATGCGGTAGATGCACGAGGATGACGTATTGACATCTCCGTCCACTCATCCTCGCCATTTATCGCGAATAGAAGACTCAAACTACTCCACCACTCCGCTCAGCGGACATGGCGGATACATATTTCACTACTGGCAAAACCGGTCGATGCATTTCATCTCGTTCCAACATCCGCCATATTGCTTTTTCTTCGTCGTTCACTAACACGTTTGTCATATGATATGCTATTTTCCAAAATACGTAACTCCGGGAAATAGACGACGAAATAAAGATTAATTCTTAATCCCTCCGATATTTTAATCTATATTTTACTTTAAAATGTTATTTATATTATCTGAACGAAATTTATAGAATTATTTACAAAAAATATATTATATTAATATACAATGGAATTATATACGACATATTGAATCATGTAAAATAACCAGTGCAAAATAAATAATTGTTAAAAATTTATGGTTTTTGGACGAGTATATATATTATATATTGCCATATTTGTAGATAATCACATAGAAAAAAATACATTTATGTCATTGTCACGTAATAATCTCATTAATTCCAAATATAATCATTTGTATAAATCATTCTTTAAAAAAAAATTATTTTGTATCGTTCATAGGCGGGGGGATCATTTGTGCAAGCACGTGTAAGCAATCTGGTTGACAAGCAAAGAAAATCAAATTCGTTATACCTAGATGATTTCCAATTTGTTTACTCTTAGATGCTTCTTCTTCTTCTATTGTGTCTTTATGGGTCACTGAATGTCTATTACACAGTACGTGATCAATTAGCTCTCTCCCTGACTTGATGGAAGACCAACGCGGAGATTTGTATCACGATAATTTTGTCCATTAATGATTAAATCTAGCACGACGAAGGAAACATCGAGAATATACGTGTTATCGGCATGTCCGTTTATTTGGTTCCGTCTTTTTTCCCAATCGAAGATTTTATTTCTCTCACGAATAATTGCTTCGTGTAAATTTCGAGCGGCCATTCGGTCGCTCATCAATGTCACCTGTCATACGGCGTATCACCCGACTCTGACGTTTTAATCGATAACGTTCGACGAATTAAAATCGTTGAGATTTATATGAGAAAGTCCAATACAACGCTTCTTCGTATAAATAACTCGGTGTAAATCAATTACTATTATCCTATAATTATTCGATATTATATGTGCATGTTGCATTATCACCTCTTTTAACAGAGGTATCAACAGTTTATACAATTTAATAATTACAATTTATATTGTCTATATCAATAAAAACAAGTGATAAAAATAAAGATTATATTTACGGTGTACACATGTATTATTTTTAATTAAATATTTAGTAATCGCATTGTTTTTCAAAGCATTATATTGTTTTTAAATAATTCTATACGATTTATTCTCTCTCTCTCTCTCTCTATATATATATTCCTACATGAAATTCACGAGGACTGAAAATTGACTATATATTTAATTGTATTAGAATATTGCTTTGAACATTTTTCAGGCAAAATTAGTATTTATAATTATAAAACATCCACGTGATATTAATTATGATCGTATTTGCGAACAAAATAAGAGAAATTGTAATGATTAAATAGAAACGGAGAAATATCACGGCTCGCGATGGAGAAAAAAGCGCGGAAAATTGTCCGACGAGCATATCACGCGCAGGGGATGGAACGGGAGAAGAAAGGCTACCACGAAAGAATCTCGAGGAATGTGAACGATCCCGAGGAACGACGGCGTCGACGTTGAGGGCGAGTTTTTGCTCGATTTGCTCGAAAGCGAAGAAGATTGCGACCTACGGCGGTAACGACGTCTTTGGGAGAATCATCTCGATGGTAGTATGAGACCAGAATGGTTACGCAACATGCGTCCCGATCGATTCGTACGTGTGTATGTGTTTCCATGCATGCACGTGTTTCTACGGAGCCATGTATGGTTCCTGAGCTGGCTCGAGGCCGAATACCTTTCTGGTATCGACTGTACGCCAGTTAGTTTGCGGTTCTTCCAGGAATTTGAACCCTATGATCCTTGGCAGTGATCCCTCTCGTGTTCCGAATCTTCGTCGAGGGCTGCCGCTGGCTTTGAAGGCCGCTGCTGAGGAACGAGAGAGGACGGCCAATGAGAAGGCGAGCGCAGGCAGCGCAAGAGGATTCCTTCTCGACGATAAGCCCCTATCCTCTCACAAAGGAACTGTAGGGGCTAATAAAAATCGGCTGTTTGCTTAGTTGCTATTACACCCGATATTGCGATGGAACGTGCGCCGTAGATAAATTTACCCTCTGAAGCAAACGGTTCCTACGTTGCGATTCATCATTGTCGTGCATTACGAGCCAATTATTTCATTTTACGGTATCCCTCGTTATCTACCTCAAATTTGTGTGACTTTATTTGACAAGAGATGTTTTGTCGCCATTACACCGTTAAATTTATAGTGTAAAATTTAACCATTGTTTTAGTCTAAAATAACGACGATATATATAGAATAAGAGCAGCGTGGTGACTTATATTAAGTTAAATTTGACACAATATAGATTTAACAGTATAATGTCGACACACACAAGTTCTATTCTAATAGATCAAGATTTACAGATGCTAACCAAAACATGTCATTAAACATGTCTACGAGAATGAATGAATGATACTATACACTCTTGAATCGCACTGAATAACGCTGGCTTAGACTGGAGTTCACATGAACAACCTACACGAATTCGTTCCTCTTTAAGGAGCACTGCAGTACATATATCGCTCACGTTTGTACACACCCGGAAATCGTTTGCTAGCTGGTACGCTCACTTCCGCTCCTTTTCCCTCATTTCCTTACCACGAATCGCAGCAGTAACAAATTACCGGTTAACAAGCTTAGAAGCACGAAGGCGCTCTTAACAAGGTGACGTCATAACAATAACAAACAATTGTCTCGTCTCGCTGTATGTATGTACGATTGCTGCACCCTAACGAGCCTAGCTAGCCCTCATTGCATTCTATTGGCCGGACAAGAAGAGCCGCTCTCTCTTTCTCTCTCTCTCTCTCTCTTTGTACCGGGTCTTCGTTTCTTTCTCTTCTTAGGCATCTGTCCGAGAATCATCATCGCGAGACATAAGCGGAGAGGAAGGGAAAAGAGAAAGAGGATGGATGCTGAATTAGTCGTAAGTCACTCAGCCACGGCTTGTTAGCGTCGTTAACCCTGACCCCCGGGATATCGTCTTCGCTATAACGGCGTTCCGTCGCGTTTTCGAGTGGACGACCGGAATGGCGGAGGAAAACCATAAGCCTCGAAACACGATCAGACTGGATGGTATCTCTCCACGATCTCGCGTTCTAGATGCCATTCCCTTGAATGTCGCCTCGCTAGGATTTCCTCAATGGATCCGGACTAGACGCCACGCGATCGATATCATTCTAGAGAAAGATTTCGCTGACAACATTTAAGAACCGTGTAATATCTTTTAAGATCTGAAATATAGTAACCCCCTTAGTACACACGATTGGATCATTCATGTCATGCGTATTTCCTTTCTTTGAAACATCAGGCGCACTTGTCTAAATACAGTCTCTGTTCTTTCCTTTTTTGAGATACACAACTTCATAAATATTTTCTAAATATGTTAAGGTATACGTAAAACTCATTTAATAATTGGTATATGTTTGTAAATGTAATGAAAATTAACTTGAACACAAACGACCTATAATGAGTAGTAAAGAATCGAAAAATTATTGTATGTAAGATTAATCAATAATAATTTGTATGTAGAAGATGAAATTACGAAAAAAAATATTTGTTAATTTTCAGTTTATTATTACATGTAAAATAATTTTTTAAATTAATATTGGAATATTGGATGTATTTGTGATGTAGCTCTATTATGAATATAATTTGCTTCTCCTATACAAGTACATGTGAAAAGAACGATGTTACTGAAGTACTTTTATTGGACCATGAAAATAATTATATAGAAAATTCACACATAATGATCAATGCTACGAAAAGCTTTGACATTCCAGTAATTAATTTGAGCGTTCTACAATTGTCAATTTGGTAGTTCAACAAAGTGATTTTTATCTATATGTAGCTAACTTTTTAGGTACTCTTCAGCAAAACAATTCTTTTCATGTACGCGATAAAAACGTTATTACCAAGTTTCTTTATATTTTGAAATGTTACCTGAATAATATGTATTTAGTATCTCGGATTAGAATATAACTAGAACAAGAGACAATCTGCGATACAAAAGCTGGCACGATGCTCCACCATTCGATACTTCCCTCGAGTCTGCAAAATCGAGATAGCAGTTCAAACGCTCGAAGGGCCAGAATCGTAAATCCTTGCGCTGGCCCCAAAGTACTGTCGCTCCCGAGGTTTCGTATCTCCAAACGCAGAACGAGAACGCGCATACGGTACGAGATTAAGATACGGTACACTCCATTTAATCAGTCCGCGAGCCGGAGAGCTCCGATATCCATGGAAAGCACCTGATCGCCCCCTTCTTTCCGCTGCCACTTGAAAAGAATGAGAGGAACCAGAGGGTGCACGATTAAAAGAAAGGATGGGACAGAGATGGAAGAGGCGACCTCGACCGCGCTTTCCAAATTTCGTCGTTCCGAAAACGGCGGCGAGGGTGGGTGGGATCAGACGAAAGGAGAGAGACGCGCGGGGAGCTGGGAAGTAGGAGGAAAGGACAAGATAAATTCGCGGGTTTACGGCGCCCTTAAAGTCGCGGGGATCTCTTTAACGACCTGGCAGACCGCCACCGTGGTGGTCCTCCTAGCGGGAGGGCTGAAATGCATCGACGGTCGCTCGCGAGTGCGCGCACGGGCTCGTGCGCGAATGCGAGTTCGGGTTATCATTCATTCGCTCTCGAGCGAGCCGCGAGAGCTCTGTTAATGACAGTCCCGTGGAATTACTGCGGAACTTCACGTCCGCCAGGATGGGTGCGCGAGGTGAGGGCTGAAAAATGCGCGAGAGGGAAGAAAAGGTGAATCCACCGCGCGAAATTCCGCCGACGGGCGAAGATTATCTTTCTCCTCGGGGGTGGCTCGCTTTCTCTTCTCGCTTCTCACTTCCTCCCTCTTAGCATTTCCCACCGTCGAGGCTCTCACCAGCTGCGTTCTCGACGTTCGAGCCTGCCGCTTCAGAAAGGCACATGGCTCCTTGAAAATACTTTATTTTATTGTTACCGCCAGATCCAGCGGATTCCGGTCTCGTTACTGTCGAATCGGGGTTGAGTAACGCGAGATTTGAGTTTGCGTAAACTACAGTTAGGAGATAAAAAGAGAAGAAGATAGAGGGAAGAAGAAGGTGACAGCTAGCCTCTAGAGAGAAGAGTCCGGCTTTCAGGGATCTACGAGCGGGTTCCGATAAGAGATTTTAAGAATCCAAGATGGGGTTTTCGATGTCCTCTTTGTCCGTTCAGATTTCGCGCTCCGCTCCACGATTCAGTCGATTTTCTTTTCTCTTTCTTTTTTTTTTCTTCTTACTGTTTGTCCGATGTGATAGCCCACCGACGAATCGAGCTCTATCCTACACAAACTCTGAAATGATGCCGTTATCATTAAGAACGGTCTTATCGGTCGTAGAGAGTGACCATTATCTCCGAACTGTTTCTGCGCCCATTGAGCCCGACGAAGACGTTTTCCCTTTTAGATATGACCTCGTTGGTCGAAAGTCCCCGTGGTTCCATGGGAAATAAAAATCCGCAAATGTCCTTTGATATCACAACATTACGTGATACCGAATGAGACGTAATTGCAACTAGGTCGTCAGAAAATCAAATTATATGTCCTGCGAAATCATGAGAGTTTTGTACCATCTCTATATATACGAATTTTTACGATTATTATTAAGAATTTATGTGAACAATAACATCGATTGATGTTAAATTTGATGGTTATAATTAATGTGCTTAAATCTAAAACTATTTTAATAATAAATGTGTCGATGATATAATATACGCTTCACGATCAATTTTAAGAAATATATATTGAGTGTTACTTAACCTTTACATAATATAATATTTGATGCATATTGCATATCTAATAATAATATTATTATTAATGTAATAAGTAAGTATTAATACCTGTAAAAAGTCTGAAATTTGCTCATATTTTTGATCACACTTAAAATATTATCCTAATATTTGAATAATTACACTTTAATATTTGACGTAATGTTTGACGAGCAACGAGAATGTTTTCGTTGATCGCGTATGTGATGCAGCGGAATTGCTGGAATCTCATAAATTCGCTGGAAATGGCTTACAGGTTTACCTATAAAACATAATGGCGAGACGGTCTCCTTTCATCGTTCTTTTTCATCGAGCATTCGGCCTATCGATCCATGGAATTTTTTTATTGCCGCTGTCCCTCGCAGCGACGATTCCTTCGTCAGCTAAAAGAAAGTAAACATCGTAAAAAAAAAAAATTCGCACTCACCGAGTGTTTGCTCAAGTCCCACGAGAGGAATATCACTCGTAGAAATTGGTGATACAACTTTGAGTGCATCTAAACCAGTTTATCAATATTGAATACGTCACACATTCGTCACGACTCTTACACTTAATTAAGTTATATATAATCGAGAACTCGAACAAAACCGCACATGGAAATGAAACGACGATGTTCCTGTATTTAAAATAGCCGTGTACATGAAATGAGCGAACAAGTTCTCAAACTGTATAATTTCACCGGTGGAATTCCATGGCAATGACGAAGAGGGCGGCGAAGGGTCGCATAAATCTGCGGATGAATGGCCTGCGGGCTCATCACGAAAAGCGTAATAGAGAATTCCGCAATTCGAATGCTTATAGGGCACTCCGGCGGAAAACGTTAGTGTGGCTATTGTGATCGACCGCGGACACACAGACGGACACCACCGTGAGCTTCTAAATTATTACGCAGTTTTGGATTTAACGCAGCCAATAGCGAAAGAAGGCGCTTCGGCTCGTCTCTGCGAAGTCGTAAAGCTACGGGCTACGAGTGTGCGCTTAACCGGAAAGCTCCCGGTTATTTTTCCCGGCAATTCCTTCGCGCAGCGCACTTCTAAGCAGAACTGAGAGAGCCGGGATTACCGTTACGGGGAGAAACAAAGAAAATTAAAATATCTTCCGCGAAACCATCCACCTTCCCGGAATAATCTAGGAACTGCGAAAGATTGAACTCCGTTTCCCCGAAAGCGAACCGTGTAACTAAGCCTCGTAAATGCATTTGCTTCCTGTTTAGCGATGGATTACGATGCTGTAGAATCAATATCACTGTACATTACATCATAACAAACGATGAAATTTTGATACTGTTCACAAATTATTTAAGCATGAGTTTGCAAATGCTTTTGTTTTAGTTAAGTATAAAGTTTATCATAATAATTATTAAATATTAACATTTGCTTTGAAATTGAATAATCAAAGAGTTTTCATTATGCAAGCATGATCTATTTCCCATTATCTCATTATTCTCAATATTAATCTAAAATATTTCCTTTTATACCTTTTTATTTCAATAATGAATCCGTTTAACAGAGACATACTTTTCCTTTTCGTTTTCCTTCGTTTTACAGAACTTTATATTTTTCTTTCTAGTTTTTCGTTTACCTTGTTGATTTTAATTGTTTTATTAAAAGATATATATTTAAAATATTTTACTTATTTAAACATTAAACGTCTTTAATTAGAATCAATCAATATTCACATGGTTTTCGAACGCATTAATATCGTTCTATTTGCAACGACGATTAACGTTGTTTTCCTCGAAGATTTTCTGACAGATTAAGTCGACGGATAGATCGGTCGTCTATATATAGAGCTGTGCCTCGGAGGTCAGGATTAGTAAAGTTCAGTTGATGCTGGAGCAAGCCCCAGGGAAGGAGAAACGGTCCCTAAGCGAGTGATAAAATTCCTTTCCAAGTTATATTAACGCCGTTAGTCGTACCCACGGTGCCCCCGGACGAACTTTAATCGTGAATAATGAAGGAGCCCGGCGGCGATTATTTTTCTCGCAGAAGGGACCGACGGCATTAGACGCAGCCCTCGAACTTCGGCGCGAAGCCATTTTTTGCAGTTCCCGAAGAATCTTTGTCAGACGGGAAAATAGACTTGACTTCTTGCTCGTTGTTTGATTCTAGACGTACTTATCGTAAATTACGGTATTAAAGATAACTAAGGAAGCCTTGCACACTTCCTCCTTTAATTTTATATTGCGGTTTCAAAAGCCAATTCACTCACCGCGAAAAACAGTACTTCCTAATTCACTTAGTTCCCGCACACTTTTTAATCGAAGACTTAACATAAAACAGGCTGTAGGCATTGTACTTTTAAATTTTGTTTTTAAAAAGCTGAAGTGGACCGTAATTTAATTGTCTGGTGTAAAGAGGCAGTTTATTAAGACGTGTGGTGCCATGACGTTAAGAACATATTTCTCGATGGACCATATTATGCCGCTACCAGCGTCGGCATGTAACAAACGTTCTTAAAGTAGCTTTATAAAAGCCGAATAGCTTCATTTGTAATAGCGTCAGACAGAACCGCCGCTCCTGATGGTAACCGTTAGGGCGAATAATAAATTGGCAGACAATGCCCGAAGGAAGATACCAAAGTGCACAAAGAATGCTTGCGTCAGCTATCATTTTTAGCTCGCAGGCGGAAAGAAGAATAATATGACTGTTCAACACTGGCATAATTTACTCCTACAGAATACTGTGTTCAATAATTAATACTGTTGTTGATCTCGATAATGATATGATAGTGAACTCGCCTTCGCATGAATATAACAATAATAAGAAGAAATAAGTTACAAAACTGTTACGAAAGAAAAATATAAATATCATTTATATGTAAATGTAAACGTATTAGAAAATAATAAAATTGCATGCAATTTAATTAAAAAAGCGAATGACACAATATACGAAATTGCACATTAAACGTTTCTTATTTTTGCGTCCATTGTCTGCCTTTTGTTCACATTAACTGTATCTTATTACATTTTCTTTGACTGTAATAATGTAAAGAATTTCATTAAAGTAAGTGGAAACAATGGCGTTGAAGTGAAAATGGACGGTCTTAATTCCTGGAAGAATCGATAATCGAATTCTCGCAAAGCTGAACAGACGTTGTTTCATAATATTGTTAGTGTTTAAAACTTACGTACGCAATACGTATTAAAATAGCAAGCTATATTATGGCGTAGCTATTATTTCATGTTTATTTACTGTGCGAAGCGTTCAAAGAGAAGTCGACAGGACGAAGGACCCGAAGGAGACTTAACCAGAACGGGGGGTGCTATAATCTCATTTGTGTGGTATAGTTGGTGCATAATTCCTCGCAGTGAGTAGCATAACTTTGTACTCTCTCCAAGGAACTGTACCAAACTGGCACAGCCTATGGGAGAGCATCAACTTCGCAAACTCACGAGTAGTTGCGTTGACGGCGATGTACCTTCCCATATGGGATGCTTGACTCCTAAAGATAATTTCTGCAGCATTTGAGGCTTGCTTCGCAATCGCCGCAAACGAGCGTCTATACAAGTAGATTAAATATATTGCAAGAAAAAATATTTCACTTTTTGATTTTACATTAAGCGATTCATCTATTCGAAATATTTTCATACGCTCAATTTTTATCACTGATTTTTATTAAAATAATTTATAAGATTTAATTATACGTGAATAGAGCTGATGAAATATCACTGTTTGAACGTCCTAATAATTTATAAATTTGTCAAATTACATTATTCTGGTGACCTATTATACTTTTTTCTTGCGCAGAACTCTGACAAATTTTTCATCAAACATTTATTAAGTATTCTATATAAAAGTGTGAAGGGCCAACCATTATTAAAGCGATATATATCATCTGATCAATGATGAATTGGTTTTCTTTCCTCCCCTCTCTTTTGTGGCTATTAAATTTAAGCCACAGAACCGCCCATTGCCACCATTTCTGCGTGAGCGGCTTGGCGGGATACTTAAGTCGCTTCAGTCTCCTAACAAGCTCTCGTCTTCTCTTTCAGACATGCTACGAGATGGAGAGGTACCTGAAGGACGAGCCGAAGCTACAATCGTACAAAAAACTCCCCACGGAATTGGACACAGCGCCCTGGAACCTCTTCAGGGCACCATCGATCTCGTGGACGACGTCCACTGGAACGAGCGCACAATTCGACCCCCCAATCAAAATGGAGGTAACTAGATTATGCCGATATTTACAAATCATTAGTTTGCCTATTATCAAAATTTCCTAGAGAGAATCTTTCTCTTTCTAATATTATATAAATAATCTTTTTTTTTTTTTTCGTTTATATATACGTTATTTCTATGTGTGTATTTTTATATAATGCTGATAACTTTATTATCTCCTTCTTCGATTCATGAGAAAGAAAGAATATTTATTTTAATATTATTAGAATATTTTAATATTATATTTTAATATAAGAATATTATTTTAATATTATTTTACGAAATTAAAATACTTCTTCTTTGTAAATCAGGTGACGACGTCGTCAGACGAAAGAGATCCTCTCTGTCTGGACGATATTAAATTCAGTCCTGGTGATCATAATGATAGTGGACGCGATAGGGATCTCCTCGATCGTCACCTCGATTCTTTATCGATGTCCTCGGCGAGTTCGGCGTGTTCAGCACTGTCCTGGGACAGTTCACCTTCCCTCTCTTGCACGGCGCTCATTCTTAAAAAAGAACCGAGTGAAGACCTTGAGGAAGATGAGGAACACGAGGTATGTTACGTTTAGCGATTTCAATCAATAAATTTTACTTAAAATTGACGGTAATTAAAAATCCACGCTCAATTAGTAAAATAATTTAATTACAAATGAATTTATAAAAGACAAAAATATTCTTTTATGTTTGCTGCTTTGTAACAAGTTAAAATATTTTTGAAAAATTCTGATGGAGTTTTTGTTCTAAAAATTATTATCGATTTTTATTTTGTGACAATATTTTTTTTAATCTCATCAACTTTTTTAAACTTTAAAAGTTAATTTTACGCGTGAAGAGTTTGAAATTCATGGACGTTACATAAAAAGAATTCGATATATTTATTGTAAATGTCCAGTTTGTAAAGACATCTTTCCAATTAACTTTTTAATCCAATTGAAGTTACTCTTTCGCAAAAGCAATTTCGGATTCAATATGATGCGCGATGTTGCATTGATGCAACCAGCCTGGACGTAATGAGTTAGATCGCGCGATCACGATTCGATTCTCATCAGTTTATTTGTCTGCCGTAACCAGTTCGAGTCCGATATGATTCCCGGCAGCGATTCACGGACCGTGCAATCAATCCCGTTACGTTATTAATCGTAATCTCATTGCATAATGGTTTTGCTGCTGCAGGAAATCGAAGAGGAGGAGGACAGCGGGTGCGAAAGCGAAGGTCAGATTCTGACGCCGCCGTCGAGTCCCGGTTCGGGTCAAGGTCATTCCAACTCCAGTCACTCGTCGAGTGGAAGTTCGATGCTCGACGTGCACAACCTCAACCTTCACGGCACGGGCGGAAGGAGTGCTATCGTCAGGGTTACCGCTGGAAACGCGCAGGGTGTTGCAAGGTAAGTGTTATAAAATTCGCGTACTTTCTTCTCCGAATGATATCATGCATTTCTTTTCTCGCGTTAAAAGGTCCCACGATAAAAGGTCGGTAAAAGAGATACCAGCGGTTCCTCTTTGACGTTCTCTCATTGTTGCTATTCTTGGGTAATGAAAACTTAATTGCCTTTAGAATTGAAAGAGGCAAGCGACTAACGCGATACTTACTCTACGAAAGACGGATGTGCCGTATAGTTACGTCTCGCTCGGAAATTATCTTGATTAACTGTAACTGGCGTTCCCTGACTTAAAGTGGTCGTACTTTCCGGGTCGACTTATCCCATCCAATTCGTTCCTGGCAATTTTCTACGGAATTTACAAAAAAAGAGACACGGGCTCGTTAAAAAAAGTTGACGTTGGGAAGTAACCTCGGAACGTTCTCGCTACGTCAGGGTAAGAAACTTAAAACAATTCGCTCTCGCGATCCATCATTAACCCGTTGCCGGAATTGCGCTCTTCTCGATTCGCTCGCGTTTCTTTTGAAGCACGAGACGTGCGCCGATTACTCAACAGTCTACCGATCACGCTACTTGCTATTTCGCGCGCGTTAACTCGTCGAGGATGGTAAACCGTGACACGCACGGGATCCGTTTCACGGATGTCGCACCTCGACAGCGCGCAACGGACTAATTACAACGTGGTTAAAATACAGCCAATGAGAGGAAGCAAATCGTGTTTTTCCAGACTGATCTCCGTCACGGCGAACGGCTTCCCCGCGGTAGCCGGCACGCAACACGCGCACGCGGGCACAACTGCAACCACGACCACTGTGGCCAACAGGCACCACGCGAGGAGCAACGAGCACAGTCCGCCCGACACGAAACGCAGGATACACAAATGCCAATTCCCCGGGTGCAAGAAGGTGTACACCAAGAGCTCGCATCTAAAGGCCCATCAAAGGACGCATACGGGTGAGTTGATGCAGCTATGTCTACCTAGTAGTTGATTCGAGATCAATCTGTGTATGTGTGTGTGTATGTGTGTATATCGAGACTGTCGATAAATTAGTCAGTTCAAATTGCCACTGATGCGAGATAATCCGATAGACTGTCGCGACACGCCACGCGCGAATCCAAATAATCATAAGAGCGATGAAGCTGAACTATGATTACGACGAGTTATGTGTGTGCAGCAATGAATACGTGCGCGAGAAGCGTTCACGAGCACGTCCATGTGAGTTATAACAAATTTTTCAAATCACCATCGGACATTCTCGCTACGGCAACAACGGGAGTATAATTAATTACGAGGCTGAATTAAGGGTGCTTCGTTATTCGCATCGATGCGTTCGAGAGATGCCATCTAACGAAACAAAGCAGACAAATATAGCGCTTATTCGCGCGTATTCTCATGCATTTATCTCTGATAGAATCAGATTCGACCGACATCACATGTTTCTCTAATTGGCTATTGTCGTTTGGAAAACATTTTTCTGATCTTCGTACATATATATTCTTTCAAAAACAAAAGGGTACGTAATATACGACACGTAAATTGAACTCGTTTAGTGTGTTTCATTTAAATGTATCAATTTTGTTGTATTACGTTTGCTTTCTATTTCTATGTTTTTGCCTGGATTTTTACGTAGCTGAATAAACTTCATTATTTAAAACTTCTCTATTCTGCAATATTAGCAAAAGCACTTATTGTAATTAGAAAATACATTAATAAAATGCAATAATAAAATTTCTATAAATTTAAAATAACTTATCATCCGAACGGAAATGTCTGTAAAAATAAATTATGACTAAATAACTTTGTTAAAATATTACAATTTACGTCAACTATATTGCATTTAAAATCTGTTATGCCTGCTATGTTATATCAAGTAAGATAATTATAATCGGATTATTAGTATTTGATCTGTATAAACTAAATTACGAGACAAGCGTAATTATAATTCTTCGTCGATTAGAATTCTCTTGTGTTTCGATAAAACGAGTGAAATTTCCTTCCACCTTAAAGAATGGCAATATCCATCTTGCTACTTCCATGATCCATGTTGACGGTTCGCGTCACTGTCCGAAAGCGATATTGCCATGGTTCTTCGCATCCTCCTCCCTCCGATCCTTTTCGTGGTCGCTTGCGGTGAACGGTGGCAGGCAGAGAGATTGTAATTAACGAACTCTCCTGTTCCCTTTCGTCTTTCTCTCTTCTTCCAGTACGAGTGTACGATCCATCCTCATCCTCCTTCTCGGACCCTTTGCTGCTCTTTATCCACGGTTTTTGTCGCGTCACACTCAGGTCCTAGGGTTTCGCCAGTCGTACGTACGGTACCCTGCGGTACGTGCCCTCGTCTTTCTATGTATAGCTTAGGCATGGCCCTACACAGAGATGACGAGAGAGAGAGAGAGAGAGAGAGAGCGTGAACGGAGCGGAATGCAAGGGTGGTAATAAGGGACGGGTTGGCCGGGACGCCTCCATCCTGCAGCATGGCAGGTACGTCGGGATTGCTTCTCGCGGATCGTTAAGCAGAACTGCTAACTACGGGATTATGCATACTGCGGGACCCGTCCCGCAATTATGACTCTGTTATGAATTCGTCCTGACACAGGGATCCTCCTGTCGGCGGAACGGCTGCGCCAGACGACGGACTGCCGCGACATGTACGACGGCTCGCCGTAGGACGTTTATCTCGAGACATTTACGGAGAAAAAGGTGTAAAAGCGCACTGTGCCCTCGGGTATTGGTTCGCCCGTCTCTTTTCTCTTGCTCAGTCTGTACTTCACAATGTCACATGCGAGCATCGAATGTATCTGCTCCGGAACTGAAACGTTCCTCTGTCGCACAATGGTTTTCTTAAAAGATTCTTGTCTGTTTTATATCTTGTCTTTATAAAATGATCGAAGTGCCTTTGTAAGAAATTGAATAAGACGTATAGCTACATATCGTATAAAAGAAGTCAACTCTAGTCATTAAAGCATTTAACTACTACTAGTAATTAGTTTTTATTAAATGGCGATTCTTTAAGACTTTTTTAATTTTTATACATCTAATTTTCATTGAACAAAATTTCATCAAAAATTATAATTCGCTAATATTATAGCCATACAAAATTATGTAATCACTTTCATTAAAAAAATATATTAAATTGAGAAGAGAGAGAGAGAGAAATAAAAAAAATTAAGGATATACAGATTTCATGATTTTTCTTGAAATATGACGAAAGAAACAATTGTGCGACTACTTTCGTACTTATTGATTACATCCGCTGCATGAGGAGATTTCCGCCGCGATCTCGTCGAAAAAGTTCGGCGACACGCTCTCTCAGAGTTTGCCACCAGAAGAAAAACGACCGCATCGAGAAACTTCGAGAAGCGGAGCTTTTCGCGGGGATGGAAATGGCGGTAGACTTTGATCTCACTCGACGGAATCTAATTACCCTGCGGACAGGACTTCGCGGTAGCAAGACACGAAACGAAGCGAGTCGTCGATCGCGAGACGACAACGTGAAGGTTCGTTACGAATTCCATCGGCGAAGTTTCCCTTCAGAAGGCTTCTCGATATGTAGATATTCCGAGAAGGATCGGCGAAGATCTAGTCCCTTTGCTTAGTCTGATCTTATATTTGAAGACGAGAACGGCGACGACAGAAACGCGACATTCTCATCTACATCCATCGGATCACATTATTCTCGTAGAAGGCGGATTTAGGGCTGATTCTACAATGTGATCCGATTAAATGACTTAATCAACGTATTTGTTTGCTAATTTCTTTCGAGGCGATCAGACATCACTAAGTTCAGGTATGTCCGTCGATTTATCAAGACCTGATTTTTTGCACGCGAAGCTCGTTTAAAATGAACGATCTCAGCTGCGAGAGAAACCGTTGAAATATCTTGAATTTTGCTGGTTCAGCACCTCGCGATAATTTTACATTTTTTGTCTACGTTACGCATCGATGCAAAATGTAGTTTCTCGCCGGCCGTTTAAATCACACTATTCAGATCCGCAAGTTAATTAAAATGTTTAACGGATTTGGGCCTTCTGCAAAGAGGCTAATTTGAGCGGAGCGTAGCGTTTCGTGAATACTTCCGAAACGACCGTGATTTTTCACCGTCACTCACAGCGCAGACAGATTTGCGTAGAATTTATGTAATGCGCGATGAGAAGAAAGCCCTACGTAATTACGTTAATTATAAATCGTAAAGAGAAAAACCGGGGGAAGACTAGTTATGGGAATGATAATACCGAAAGAAAAATCCACGGATGAACTCTTTGTTCTGTCCTTATAGTATCTTGACGAGAATAAAACCGAACTAATTCTTCTTTTTCATCGTGCTTATCCTTCTCGCGTATTAGGTTCTTGTCCGAATGGGTCCTTTCTCGCTGTGGCAGCGTCGCAGGGCTCTCGTATCCGATTTTCCCACGGGTGTCAAGGAACTATCGATCGCCGTCCTGCAGCCTCACATCGGCTATGTACAGCGGCGAGAGAAAAGAGGGACGAAAGGATAGGAAGAGAGAGATTTCCAATTACAGGGACTTTCCGTTCTGGAATTCCATTCCGAACGTCATTGTTCTCGCGTCGCGCGCCGCGGACAGGACTTTGATCCTTCGACGATGCGAGATCGCTTCGTCCGGGACACTTAACAGTCCTTCACTTCATTCCGGAAAGTGGATAGTCAACATATATGAGAAAGAGCGATTTTATCCCTTCTTTGAGTTCACTCGACAATCGCTTGATTTTGTGCAGGAAATGAAACGATCAGCATTTTTCGGTAAAAGAGCTAAAAGAGAAAAATATTTATTCTGAACGGAAACCCCTATTAATACGCAATGTATGATCGCTTGATAAATTTATAGATACAAGTTTATTTAAATACTTATGCAATTAATGAGAAATTAGATAGTTTGATAAAATCTATTCTGAATATCATGCAGTGACTGCACCTTTTCTTATTGCATTATTAAGGATGTAGTTTCGTCTATAATATTTTTGACTGCGAATAACGCGAAAGACGAGAATGGGGATATAAATGACTCAAGGATGATAATACGTATTTCATGTATATATATATATTCATACACGATTGAAAACTTTGCTTTAACGGATCGAGGGATACGGGAGGAGGCAGTTGCGGTCGAAGGGGGTGGACTAGTCGAGATTACGGAGATCAAAGTAGGTCAGCCAAAGTATAATAATTTAACATGAGAGCGCTTTAGAGACGCACAGCTTTCCGCGATCTTAAATCAAACGAAGAATGGAACGAGCGGTGGCGCGGCTCCGAGAACTTATTTATCAACGTAACTCGCGACGATGAATCCACGCTGTCGAAAACAGTCTGCTTATATACATTACTTCTGCATTTCTCCTTAGACGTGTCGGTGTATCCGCGAACAATAGAACCTGAAGGTATCCAGCGTCGGGAGGGCGGTAGGGCGGTATAATCGAATTAACCATAAATCCAATGCATTTCCGCGCAAACGGATATCCGTGATTTATGCCTGGCGAATGGTCCGAAGCGCGAAAGAAACGAGCGGCGCAATCGCCCGGTTAAAACATTACAATGAAGCAAGAAATAAATTTGCAAAACGACAGAACGACTTTCTTAAGTTTCCAACGCTTGCGTGGAAAATATATCGCTTTCCTCTACGGTATCAATTGTATCACCATTTGTCGCCTTTCTCATTTTACTAATATTTGGATTACTTAAAATGTATTTATGTCACACAAAATACGCTGTTTCTTATGAAAATAATAAAAAGTATATGTTTGTTAAAAAAAGATTGATATATGAGATTGAATCTCAATCGATTCTATGTAAAATTTGCATATTCTTAGTAAAAATAAAGAGTTCTAATTATTGCTGCACAGAAAAATACATACTGTACGCATGTAATAATTACTTGTTTCAAGTATATTTTAAAAGTTTATGTATCCGCAAATCTATCATAAGTTCCTCACAAGCATTAAATTTATTCAAAATATATTCTGAATTCTAGTAAATCTAATACTTCAATCAAGATTATTAATTTTGAAAAATAAAATTGATCTGCTTATCGTATAAAGCCGCTTCTTTGATCAATTTTATAATATTCTTCAAAAGAAGATAAATCTTATTTTGAGTGCATAATAATGAATTCTAAAATTTGTAGTAAGTATATTTTAATTTTATTATCAAGAAAATATTCTTTGTTAAAGAGAACCATGAAAAGAAAAAAGTAAATTGAGTGATTACTTTTCTTAGCTACAAAATGATATTTTTTTTTATATGTTGTGTTATATTGACGTGCATATTCTTCCTCGGCCATGATGTTCCAATGCGATACACACATGCTCGTATGCGTACGATGCGTGCAGGACGATACTCTTAGCGTGTGATTTACGCGTCGGCGATATTTCGCATATAAACGAGCCTGTTATTTTTCGTCGCAGACATCGCGCCGATGCACGCAGGAACAACTGCGTCGCGACGGTGATTCGAAATTTGTCGGTACATTGATTCGAAGAGACGAGCGTTTGTGGGGGCTGCTGGTAAGCGGCACATCGTCGAACCCCCGTACTCCATTACTAAAAGTTTCTGGTCGCGGTGCATCGCGGTAATGCGATTCGTAAATAATGGCTCCAGAAACTGAACTCGGCGACACACCGTTCGCCTTCTTCTTCGTTGTCGTCGTCGTCGTCCTCCCGCGAGCCAAGTGCATCTGCGCGATTGAACACGTCTCCTCTTACGTTTAAACCGCAAGCTCAAAGTCTCAGCTGCATCTTCCAAGCTTCCCCTCTCCTACAAGAAACCGCAGGCGCCTGTGGTTGTGAGCGATCTTACCCTTTCCTCTTCTATATTTCGTCGATGTTAAATCTTAGATGTTACCAACGCCAACGTGGTGCTCCAATGCGATACACGACAGCCATCGATTTTCGCGACTGAAAAGTCGCAACCGGATCGCGATTACACTCCCAAGAGAGTTAGCTTCAGCTAAATTTAGGTCAGTAATTAATTCAGGGTTAATTACTCCGGAAAGTCGTCTATTTTATATTGGAGCACGTTTTATCGCGAACAAATGTTATGGGTGCATCGGAAGCTAATCGATTATTGCGTGTAATTCGAGTAGCGATAAAACGTTTCGCAATTCTTTGAAAAGCTTCGTTGTACGAAATCAGTAGAACCGGGTCGTTTTTTTAGAATTTATTTCTAGAAATTCGTGGTAGAAACGAAATGAAGTTCACGTGCAATGAATCGCACGTGCGCTGTAATAAAAGAATACCAATAGTAAACGTTTTATTGCAAACACGATGTAACATGCTTTTACGTTTCAATTTACGAAATATTTTAATGAAATTGGCAGGCTATTTGTAACGATATCGACGATGTGTGTGTAGATAGCTTTTAATTAGGTCCTAATAGCATTCCAATATTTGCATCGACAGGTCATTTTCTCGATTACTTACGTACTATTTACGCAAAAGTTTGCTTAATATACATATTGTAACACGTTTACCTCGAAGCGACTATGCGCGCATGTATCTGCAGCATACATCGATTCGCACCTCGGGCACTGTTCGAAACACATGATCGCAGCGAAGTTAGATCCGTCTGCCGCGACGGGGGTTGTGTACCGCAAACAATTGGAAACGTCGTCAAAGTTCTCGCTTCGGTTGACAGCGTAACCGCACTTCACAACACGCGAAATGCGAATCGTATCCGGCAGTTTCGCGACACGCGATGAAAATCTTTTATACATGCGTCACGAAGATGCGGTTTGAAAAGTGAGGCTATAAAGTAAGTTCCGCAAAATTTTCATGTGAAGTATGTATTCCTCGACACATTCGATATCTCTTTCTGCGTTATTTTTTGTTACGTTTTCGTGACATGATGCCAACCCTTCATTATTCACGTGGGGTGACACTTACACGGAAAGGATGGTTTTGCTGAAGATGACGGTTTATCTAACAGTTTAGATATAAATAAAGATCTGGAAATAATTTTTTAATGTTATATTATAGAAAATAATTTTATTGGCTTTTTAAAATAAAAATATAGAACGCTCAAATTGATTGCTAGAATGTCAAAACTTTTTGCAGCGTTGCTCATTATGCTTAAGATTTCTATGTAATTATTTTTATGAGACAAAATTATTTTCAGATCTGTATCTAATTTAATTAAATTTTTAGATGCTTTAACAAAGTCGTTCTTTCCGTACAGTCTTATTAAGTGCTATTTATACACATTATTATATTTAGTTCAAATTGTTTTACAATTTAAAAAAATTAGATTTATTTTCACCTAAAGAATGTGTAGAATATCAATCTTTATTTAATTGTAAATCATCAAAGAAAATAATAAAAAATAAAGTATAATATTGCGGTACCAGAAACACCTTATGAGAATAATTATGTTAAATATCACGTGAATAATGTAGAATTAATAATATAATAGTGAAAACTTCTTATAAATAAATTCAAAGAAAGAGTGACTGTGCAGATGAATATATATAAATCATATGCAAAATGATATTATTTTGATTCCTGTTCACGTCATTTAACATAACGGAAAACAATGAACAAGTTCGCTGAAAAACGCGTGATCGATCCTCGAGCGCGTGCAAGTTTTTTTATTCCTTTCACTTTACTGCGTCTTGTTTTGCGAACAACCGTACACCCATTTCCACGATGCGATACTTCCGGAAGAAATCTCTCATTTATCATTTCTACAACACCCGCTATCTCGTACCAGCAAGAAGAAGAACGTCGTTCACAAAATCCGTCTTTTCAAAACTGAGTATGAAGCGATATCGCGCTTCGTAAAATTTTCTCGGACCCCTATGCGATCCTCGAGACGAATCCCGGGCCATCCTCCCCGAAGTGGAATGTCGAAAATAATAAAATGCCATCCCTCCATCGTGCTGCAAGTAGGGGTAACTGCGCTGTTTTCCGCGGACCCTTTCTTACGTCGGGAACGTCTAGCCGGTCGTCCCTCGAACGATCTATCACGCGGTCCTGTAGGATGGTCTCTGATATATTAAACGCTCTCACAACAAGAAACTTCTTCCTGCCAAGTATTTTTGGATGTAAACCAGAATTTGGTACTCTAATCGCAGAGAAGTTCACTGGGTATCTCTCTCTTTCTCCCCGGTAACAAATTAACCGCATGCATCCCTTTAAAACGGAACGACGCGTCTTTATAGCGCAATACAATATTTTTCACAAAATTTGATATTATCAAATTTGCTTTGTTTGCCATTCAAGCGGGTACCTTCGCGATTACATTCGATCGAATTTTCGCAAATGCGTCGAACGCGCTCTGCGCTATTAGATATCGAAAGATTCGCGCGTGGAACGCCTTTGAATATGCAAGAGAACGCTGCGCTATCAGAAAATCTCATCTCCTTCGCCGGCGGGGGCAATGAAAATCTTTTTGTGAATAAAGTACAAGCGTATCTCCTCCTTTATAGCGCACAATATTTCTTGAAAAGAAAACCTTCTCTTTCTTATTCCCCCTGTTTTTCATTCAGACTACAGGGGGTTGGTTTCTAGCCTTGTCTTGTCTCTTGCGAAAAAAAAAAGAGGGGGGGGAGGGGGGAACCGTGCTCCACCGAAATTCGGTATGCGAAAAAGAAACGGGTGCAATACGTCTCGTAATTTGATACGCGTCACTACGAGGAATTCCTCAGATTGCACGCGAAACGCGAGGTGCATAAAAGCGACTAATGTAAAGTACGAGTACTATGCTGGCGGTGCTAGAAAATCGTATCTCTCTTCCCAGGGGGCATGAAGCAAAATCTTTTTGTAAAAGAGATACCTTGCATTTCCTCTTTTATAGCGTACGATATTTCTCCGAAGAAAGCGTACCTCTTTCTTACTAGCTCGCGGTGACGACCGTCTCTTTCTAAAAAGATAAGTTTTCAACGTATTTCTCCCTAAAACTAGAATTCGAGAACAGAAAATGGAGAATTTATTCGTTCAAAGTCGTTGCCTATTTGTAAGATCGATAAAACACAAAAAGTACGTTGACGTCGCGTAGGAAGAAATATATTAAACTGTACGAAACAAACTTATTTCATACTAAATTCTAGAAAGAAACAACAGAAGTACGCAATATGTCGTGATTGTAACTTTGCAGTTCATTTCTACTTATCAGTTCGGTACAGAGAGCCAATATCGTAAAGAGTCAACTTTCTGCAATCATTGGTTTTACCACGTTTTACGTTTACGTATTCCCGATACGTATTCATTCTGTTGCCAAGTTATTTCGCGGTGTCGAAATTCGGTACGTTTCTATCCATATAGTAAGTAGAAGTTTCTACGCGGCGTCGATTCAAGCAGAAATAGATCGATCGACGGTCGTCGATCGCTCGGCGAAGTTCGTTTGCGAGTAACGAAACGTCCGCGTCAATTTCCCGGCGAAGTTGCTGGCGGAGATAAGTATCGCGGAGAAAGTAACGTTCGCCGCGACTTGGTGAGTTTTCCAGGAACCACCACGAGGAAAAATCTCGAGTCGACCGTCCCTCGAGCGATCCGTCACGTGGGCGCTCGCGATGGCCTCCGGTATTAGACGCGCGCTATTCGCCGAAACGTTTTCGCGCAAAATGTCCTCTGGATGTAAAAGGCGGACTCAGGGGCGGAATCCTCGCCCATAAATTCCGGTTGTCCTATCCCTCGGCGACATGACGGAAGGTACCCTATACATCCTCGCCGGCGGCGGACTTAATAAAATGCAAAGACGACGAGCACACGTTGCCAGGACGGACTGACATATCGACGCAATACCAACCCGCCACCCGGATCCCCGCCGGTGTAACGTCGTCGTCCTTGGCAGAGGGAGGACGTAGAAAAATCGCCCTTCCGCCGGAAAGGACGCTCCGGCATACCGTATAAGGCGCGACGACGCTAACTTCGTTATTCACGAGCACGCGAGCGTGCCGCGTTTTTAGACTTAGGACGATTCGGTATTCCAACTCGTTTACATGCAAAGGTAAAAGCCGATATTTTTGCGTGTTTCCTGACGGCCTTTTTCTCTACGAGATAATGTTTATTGGGACAAGAACAGAAGGGTGAACGTGCCCGGCATGATAATTTAAGTATCGCACTTTAAACATTCTTATGCGCGCTTGAAAATTATTTACTCTTCCCGAGGTAGTTCAAAGGAAATTTTTGAATATTAAACCAGATTTCATTTAATCAGCTTAATGTATTATATACTGTAAATTTATAATTAATAAAATTTACATTGTTATCTCGATTCAGGCCAAGTGTTCTATGAATAAAAAAGCAGTGACGTAAATTTACATTATGAAACTGACGAAATGGAAAGTAAAGAGCCACATTGTTACTTCGATATCTCGACAATCATTATTAACTGAAGTGTCAAGGCCGCAATAAAAATAACCATTAAGAACCAAGGATGAACTGTCATTTGCAGCTTTTCATACAAATGGGAAAGAGCAGGATGAAAAAGAATGCGTTGGGAATGCGTTTTAATGGAGAGAAGTCTGCTTGTTTACTGCTCTATTACGAAATGGCGAGGCATTGTCGACAATAGACGGGTTATTATGCGATAATAAAACGAGGATTACCAGAACATGCATTGTTCTCTACGCAATAATATTGCTTACATCGCATGCAGGATCCATTTATCAAAACGAAGTAAAATGACCTCTTTAAGGGCTCATAATTGCATTATATTCCGTTTCGATTTTTGATACATCTTATCGATCGCGAAGCTGCTGATGATATTATATGATATTCATGGTAAACAATGTCTAATATGTTATGCATTTCGCGCGAAGTATAAACTAATCGCATTAGTTTCGCAGTGTTTATGTATAACACAGCATGCAAACGGCTGAAATCATTAATGCGTCTAAATCTGTTATATGCTAGCGTAAATTAATGACTTAATGTTTAACGCTGTATGAGAATGTACGTCGACAAAGCTGGCTATGGCAAAATGGCTACTATAATAATACTATTTAATAATACTATAATAATACTATTAACAATAATTATTTTTCAATCATTTTTTTTCACAATTTGTTTATTTTAAACATTAAAACATTTATTTTAATTAAAACCTTTATTTCAATTTGAAAACTGATTAATTTAAAATTAATTTTTCATCTTTTTTTTGAAAACGTAGATAATTATTCGAAAGTCACTTATCGTTTTATTTTATAGAAAATACTCGATGTACGATTATTTTTCTAACTGAACCAGATAATTTAATATAAACGACTGTTTGTATCTAAAAGATGTCTGATGATGATAGGTCCGAAAGATTAAACATTAAACACAAAGGCACGAACTAATACTACATTCAACGCGTGATTTACACATCCATCGTAGGAAACAATTTCCGTAAATTTAGCTCTAGCTATCGATGTAACGAAAGATGGAAGAGAGACAGTAAATGCATCCTGATGTACGCTTAAAAACATCTACAGAGACACAGGCGAGGATGCGAGCGTGTTTTCCATACGTGGACGTCGTTTAGCAACATTCGTTGTCGACGCGCGCGAAGGGTACGAGAAGGTGGGACGGGACGAGAGGGTTTAACGCGTTAAGCCATCTTGTTTAATATGGCTTTATTACGTAGGTGGTAACGAACCGCCGGGAGGCCATTATGCAGCGATAAAATGCGCAATGCCCGTTGCACGTACATGTCGTTTCGCGTGTATTCCAACCCGCGCCGTGATATGCCCATGCGCGTCGAACGGACCAGACGGGGCACGCGTTCGCGATAAACGCCTGCGGTCGTGTAAAGCGTTACAGCATGGTCGCCATGGCTACGCAAAATTTAATTCGTCCGTGAAATCGAACATTACGTGCGCACATAGCCGCGCACAGGATTTTTGCAAAAATTGTGTTACCTCCGCGAGCGCCAACGTACCGTAGCTCGCATTCGCATTTGTTCTCTCGCGATTTCCGATGGTTTCTCGAACGAAGCAATCATCTCCTCATTTTATATTGTACGGGAGCTGCGATGACAGACCTCATTGGAAAATACGGCAAGATGACGTGTGTGTGTACACCGAAAAAAAAAAAAGATTAGCTGCTGCAGCAAATTTGATGGTAAATATGGTGTAGCATTTTAAAATTTGCTATAGCGGTCAATTGTTGGTTACTGCAGTCAATTTTAAAATGCTATGCTATATTTACCATCTAATTTGCTGCAACAGCCAATCTTTTCTTTCAGTGTATATATATAATAATTGCTAAATTTTCCTTATTTATCCGAATATGTTGTATAATAAGGTAAATATTCTGTACGCAAGTTGTGGCGTGAATTCAACGGATTGATAATTTCGATCATACTTTTTTTCGTGTCGACATCTTGTGAAACTTTATGGCCGAGAGACGAGTATTCTCTCCTCGTCGCGGCGATCCAACAGTGAAGTCAACGACAATTTTTCTTCTCGCCCGCTATAGGCTAGTTGTAATACATGCGCCACCAGCACCTTCCATACCATCGCGGTTACCTTATTTATCCTTATCTTCCTCGGAATTTCCTTCCGACGCGAGTCCGCAATTCCCGCCCTCGCGGGGGGGCCCAGGCACATTCGTGTCACCATTTCTCTAGCTGGCTGCGGAGGACAACAAGCGGCAAGGGGAACGGATGGTATCCGGGGGTTGCTTTTCTCGAAACGCGAAGGGCAAAAGCGTGAGATGGATGAACGGTGTGAGGTACGTCAAGTACGTGTGCCGTATTTTCCGCAGAGTCGCGGCCTCGTAGAATGTCGGGTGTCGTTGGCGGAGGCGCCGGAAACAGCCAGTCGAGGGTGAGTGCAGGTGGTAACGGGGGGGAGGGGCGAAGGGGTGGACGGATTTGGTTATGCGTCGCCACGTCCCGGCTGGATTTGTCGTCGTCACCTCCTGCTAGGGATGAGAGACTCGGTGTAGAAGAGGGGTTCTCGCCAGTACCCCCTCGGTACAACTTTGAAAGAGACCGAAACGCGGTGTAAATTTTTTCCCTTCATCCCTCTTCTTCGGACGTAGAACGTCGTTCGAAAAAACGTCAGTTGCACCAGTCATTGTGACTGTGTTATCGAAAGCCGAGTTTCGAGAAATTATCCTTTATACAGATACATGTATTTTTAAATGCTTTGCGCCAATCTCGCAAAATATGACGAAACTTACGATATTTATATACATCTAGAATATAAATCTACAATAAATCTGTTGTATTGCGATTCATAGGACTGCAGTAAGTCTACAAAAAAAATCTGAAGATGCTTTTCTTATCTTTCTTTAGAATTTAATATCGGTTACATAATGAATCCTCTCGAGCCAAAATATGTAACATAGTTACTGTGTGTATGACACTGGGTCTGTAAGATCCAAATAATTAATATTAACTAAAAGGCAGTAATTTTATTAGTATATTTTAATAAGTTAACATCGAATTTTTTAGATGCAGATAATCATGCAGCATGCACAAAACTTGCAAATTTGCACAAATATACAAATATATATAATGTGCACAAATAAATTGCACTTTTAGAATGCTCTTTCAACAAGACAAATTTCTATTTTGATGTTACTTTCCAATCTGCTTTCTAAAAAAATATTAAATTGCATAAAAAATAATTTATTAATAACAACATGCCAAATGTACAGATGTAATACAAAGAAAATTGAATTATTTGGCATTTTCGAGAAAGAGATTTGAGTCGGTTCATTGGACTTATCATCAGCTCTGAAGGGTTAATAATTAAAGAGTTATTAATTTTTTTGCAGGAATATATATTAGTGAATCCCTGGTAGAAATTTCATGCATTTTTTGAGCAGTTACTAAACAGTTACATTAACTTCTGTCTAGTAACTGAGAAAGAAAACTACTTAGAATCCCAATCAGGATGTAACTTTATTTGCAATTGCTGCATACAAAAGTTGCGTAAAATTTGAATTCATTTACTGAATAGAAACACAACAAATAATGGATATTAAATTGATTGATAAGCAAGCCAACTGCTTGTGAAATTGACAGAATAAAACTATCAAGTTCTTGTCCATTTCCTACTCAGTATTGGCACAATTAATGAGAATACAGTAATATTAGATAGTAACTGGATAGGTCTCTAGGAAAACTGCATACATTTCTACCAGGGATATTATCATGATATTTCGGATTACATAATTTAGTGTATTTTTCTGTCAAAAATTGATCCGGGCGCGACGCGTGGAAAATATCTTCGTCAACACTGACTAAAATCACGATGCAATCTGTTACATCTACTTTTTCAGACGCAGCGCGTTACACGGATGAGAAAACACTACATTTAAATTACAACCGTACCTTTTGCGCAAACTCGCAAACAGACATGGCAATCTAAAAACAGCACTTTGTGGAGTCGAGGATTCCGCCTCTTTTTCGGATTTATGAGAACCGCGGGAGGGCATGCGACGTGTTAAACGTTTCTCTTCGGGGTTTTATACACACATTTGTATTACTTTTATCTCGACGGCGGTGTTGTGAAATATACTCGCGCATCAGTTTCTAGATGCAGTCGGATATGCCCGACAAATTTCGTGCCTTGACAAAAATAATAGAAGATCGTATTTCAGTGCGAGCTCAAAGTACTTTACAACGAACGTATCTAGATCGTGACAAGAGACATGTCTGCACGGACGCTCCGAAAGTTTAAATCAGGAAGACAAAGCCCTTGCTTGTAACCTTTTTACGCGAGCCATAATTTTTTATTATTCTTTGAGAGATTTATTCAACAAGATAATCTGCTATTTCGCTTATTAGTTAAATACAGATATTTTACATACATATTCTCTCGAATTTTCTCGAGGTTCATATTTCGAGATTCATCATAAATAGGGCAGAATTAATTTGTGATACTCTTCAACTAATCTGCGAAAATATTGGACAACCGATTGTGAACCAAGAATATCATAATCCAATGAAGAATTAAATGGCAGAGAACAGTACATGATTCTGTATTAGGACATACATAAAAGGATAGAAATCGTTTGTTATTGTGAGATCGATGAGTCGCGATACGTTGACTTGGGTGGCGCGACGCCAGCTACCCTTTATCTATCGGGTCACGATTTACCAGCTAATATAGGGCTTGCAGTAGTTTCTACAGCCTCTGATTCAACCTCTCCCATCCCTATCTCAACCCGCTTCTCTTTCCGAGCTGCGAAACTCCCTCGGCTTGTTAATCTCACTAACATCGCGCCACAGGTGGTGACCTCGTATTGTCTCTTCTCCGCCGTGGCCTCATCAACGTCAGCCGCCTTCCATATTACCGAATAGATTATTTACGGACTTAATAACACATAGTCTCTCCTTCCGCCTGACGAGCAGTTCCGTCTCAGCGTACAGTCGCATATGTGTTTTCCACGGCCGGTCCTTAATATTTCTCTCATGTGTCGCAAATCAGCGGCGCTGGACGGGCGGCGGCATCGTGCGGATTTTTCAGGGTTGTATAGGTTTTTAAATCAGATTCAATCGCCGCGCGAATCCCACAGGATTACCTCGGATTTGCGACACAGGGATTTGTATCGTGTCGCCATCCAACGTGTGGTTGCTATTGTGCCGATAGTTGGACACGAATCCCGTCGTCGACGTTTCGTCGCAGTTAACGACGATTAGATACTACTCATTGTCTTTGATAGTCTGTTTAGAGGGATAATAACGTTCAATCCTCGTATCATCGCGCGGAAATCTATTGAATCGCTTTGCAGTAAGCTTATGCCTATCGCGATACGTTTACTGTCCTATGATCAAGGAAGCCCCTACGGTGCCTGGATCATAACATTGAACGAACGAGCTTTCTCAAGTAGGAGACTATGTGGTTCCGCTTATCTCTATACAAACGGGCATTACCCAGCGTTATGTTCTGCGCAAACTGTCGATTGACAATGGCAGTTTACCGAAACTAGGCATACGTGATTTATAGCAAGTTTAGTAATATTTAGAACTATGTCTGTTAATTTATATCTCGAAATCAAAAGAAATATTAAAAAGAAAATGTACTTATTGTTTGTTACCTACTTACATACAATCTGTTATAAATCTATAAATTAAAAGTGATGAAGGATATTTGCAGATTTTATATAAATTTGTAAAATTTTTATTTTTATTAATTTCTTGAAAACAAAAATTTATTTTATTTTGACAAATCTGTAGTGTTTTTTAAACATACGATTAAACATTAAACAATAAATGAAAAAACGAGCAATAAGAGCCTAAATTTGCAGTAATTGGAGTGATTATATCAACATATATTTGTCAGTAAAAAATATCACAACGCCAAGCATCCTTAGCGACAGATTCACAATGTCAAAGCAGATATATATATATACTATTAAACATAAAATTATTATTAAATTTTATAATGCTTACAGATCTTATTGAAAATCGTGTCTGTTTACTGCTAATTTATTATAAACATTAAAATATATCTCTTAGACGTTAAAACATATCAATTAGAATGTTATAGTGGCTTATCGAAATCGTTTGCGAGAATAATTACTTGAAGAATTAAGTGCCCTACTAAATTCTCTAACGTGGCTTTACTTTTTTCTGTTTCAGGGGAGAAACCGTACAAGTGTAGTTGGGAGGGCTGCGAATGGCGATTCGCGCGTTCGGATGAATTGACGCGCCATTACCGCAAGCACACCGGCGCGAAGCCGTTCAAGTGCCGGCATTGCGACCGATGCTTCTCCCGCAGCGACCATCTAGCTCTCCACATGAAGAGACACGTGTAATCAATCGTCTCCGCGAGCGGTTTCAGCCGCGCGTCACACTCCGCGGTTAGGGCCGTCGAGACCTCTTCCTCGTAAAGATCGCGGAGATCTTCGATATTTGCACGCGATCTAACATTTTCCGAGGTCACCTAGTAATATGCTGCAGGTAGAAAGCGATCGATTATCGAACGCCTAAGCTTGATGAACAATCATCAAGAGAGAGATCTACGAAAGTAGCTGTATTAGGTATTCGAGATTTGCCAGATTCCATCATTGACAAAAAGAATCAATTTTCGAGGAACACTTGAGGAGATCGATGATCAGCGAAACGCCGTTTGGAGACAATCGAAGATCGAGTTTATATCTAAAACAATCCAGAGAACAATTCGAAAGAAGGCTTGACGAGCCGATGATGTATTATAAAGTAACACTTCATTGGAGTCCAAAGAATCACGTGTATAACGTGTGTTTCCTCCAAGTGTCCTGATGCGTAAGATCAGGAGGGAAAAATATAATTGACACTTGTCCTCTTTAAGAGCCAAAGGGATCGCACGAAACAAATCATCGACTCCGCTAATTCGCGCGAATTTGAGGAGACGGAAACATCCATGGTCAGCAGTGATCCAGAAGAGAAATTGCAGTCAATGTAATATAGGGAGGGGACCTCCGAGGAAATTGCCGAGCAAAAAAGTCGCCCGGGAAGTCTCGCACGAGAGACGTCAATCACTGCCAATTCGTTACATTCTAAGATCAGCGCTACCGTCGAAGATTTCAAGCTGCGACTTTAGCAACCGGAGGTCTTCGAGAAGCGAGAAGCTGACTGAAGAAAGCCTAAAGTTTTCATCCTCAATGGCGCGCGGCACGGGCGGATGTTCATTTGCGATAAAAGAAGAAGAGAATTGTAATGTTAAATAAAAGACACGCTCCTACTATATATAGTAATATGTATATAATGTATAATATCTATTATATAATATAATGTAAGTATATAATATACTTGTAATATATAATATTATATAATATATAGATATACTTATAATATAATATGTAGATATACTTATATATACATATATTGCTATATATATACCATAGAACAAACCTCTATCTTTTTCAAAACGATCGAGTCAACGGTTGTCGCATTTACCGATGTCGAGATACGTCGGGTATCGCGAGCGCCGTACGCGCGTGCACTAAAAACTAGAAAAAAAAACGTAGATTTCGCGAGGACAATAATGCAAACTGTCGGTGCCAAACGTTATTTCCTTTCTCTTGCTTTTTCTTTCAGGAACTCCGCGAAGACATTCGCGGCTAAAAACGCACACGCCGGCACTCGCGGTACCGCCGGCGTATCTTCCTCGTATCGTAATCGCGCTCTCACGCAGCGGAGAGTCGAGACGGACGCGACGCGTGGTAATTGAATACGTGATTTCGACCAGTTTCGACGGCAACGAAGATTCGCTGTATCGGGTGCTAATCCTGAATTTACAATGCGAATTACAACGCGGCTCGCGCCACCGATTCCGCCGCCGCTACCGTTCCACCTCGCTCGCAAAGAAGCTTACAAATGCGAGATACGACTATTTCGCTTTGCTACTTACAGCTGATTTTTACTAAATGCTGACGCACTCCAGCTTTCAGGTAATCCACTTGATCGTCATTGTTGACGCAGCGCTTTTTTATTCTTGCGGAAAAAAAGAAACCTGATCGAATTTTGCATGCTTGTGGGGGAATGTAAAGGACTTTTTCTCTCGTGATCTTTTCCGACTGTTGTAGCATTATTCAAAACATGCGCGAGTAAGGGGATCGTTCGATGAAACGATCATCACGAAAAACTCAGCAGAATACAAATGAATATATATATTTTTTAATATTCTCGTCATACTCATTGAAACAATGTAGATAAGCAAGTATATTACGGGCTGTATAATCCGCATAAGACTTTCGTACGCTTTTCACGCAGCCGAATATTTCGCGAATGATTCCCTGCCTCGTACATGATCTACGACAGACAGTCAACTTTATCATCTTGTATCCGCGAGCGCGTCTACAACATATGGCCATCAGCGGGAGATTGCTCGTCTCGCTCGTCATCGATCTGCAAAATCCTGATATTTAAAGTACCGTGTGCAACAAAATAATCCTGGCGACAACGCCAAAAGCAAAAAAAAAGGGTACGAAATAAAATCGAAATCGTTGTAACTCATCAAAAACGAAGGAAGAAGGACACACTTCAAAAAGACTAATCTTATCTGGTCGTAAGAGACGAAATAGCCAAGGAGACGAGAAATAAAAAATAACTAAATTTTAAATGTTCAGTGGCCAAATAAATTAATTGATACGCACGTAGAATCTAAAGATATACCGTACCTACTGAGTAAGTCCGACTGACGGAGGGTCGGCACGGTTCGTACGAGTGCATGTGCATGCGAGTGCGGCTGTGTTAAGTCTGCGTGGATCGTCGATGAGCGCGTGTGTATACGTATTTGCGTGTGAGCGTGTGTGCATGCGTGTGCGTGCGTGCGTGTGTGTATTTTTTCCATGGGTATTACATACCTGAAAGATAGAGAATCTAAGGGAGGAGACGAGCTGAACACTAAGTTTGTATATTGTGCAATTTTTTCAATGTTTCATTATTTGTTACCATGTTCACGATTAATTATAAATAAATAAATAAATATATATATATATATATATATGTAGCATTTACAATTTTAAGATATAACGGCCATGAAGCCAGACGTCTTTTTGATAGCCATATTCGGATACAGTGGTCGTCGTCGCGTTCGCGACATTCCCCCCTCCCATCCCCGATCTTTTTTTTCCAACGGGCGAGATGTAATTAAAAGTACACGTAGTACAAGGGAAAAGAAATAGCCGCGCGAAAGATGCAAAGTCTCGTCTCTGACCTCGACGACCTCTCGTTAAATTCCATGCCGGCCGCTGGAACGAAAGTAACTGAAGATAATGATCCTTGTTAGAGTCAGAGTCCACGCATGTATAATTTGCTCTTCAGAGACTCGTGCACCTCTACACTGGGTTTGTATTTAGACTTAGTGTTGAAGAAGAGGTGACGAGTCGATACCGCAAAAGGGAAGAAGACTTTTCCCGACGAAAGGTCTTTGTCGTCACGACGAGCGTTTCCGGCATTTCCAAACGAGGCGACCAACGAGCTCTGTAGATATACTTATATTGCTAAGCGAACGAGATCGGAAATAGAGGCACGAGCAATTAAATAACGACGAGAGAAAAGCTCGGATACTTTGAATAAAAAAGTAGCTAGACGTTTAGATAGATGGATAGCTAAATCGTTAGATAGGTATTTAGATAGACAGATGAATATTATAGGTCGACGAATGAGAGTAGAGCGTATGCGTCCAAGAGTGCTTGAGACAGATAGAGAGTATTATATATATGTAGGTAGAAATCGTTATACATAGGTAGAGATGTAAGTATCTAAGAAAACTCTAAAGAACCTTAGGAGAAGCAGTATCGTTGTACGAGGTACGATAAGTGAACATAAATGTTTTAAGATACTCGCGTACAAGAAAAACGAGATGAATACTGGAGGAATAAAAAAATAAAAGCATACATAAAATTAAGTGGTAATAAAAAAATTAAAAAACAGTACGATTATAATTGTATTATCGTGGTCTAAGGTATTTTCAGTCATGTTGTATAGTAATTGTAAATTACACGATTTTAAAGGAAAAAAAATGCGAGAATGTGTATATGTACATGAATGTGTATATGTGTGTATGAGTGGGTGTGTGCGTATGTGAGGGAGAGGAAGGACGAGAGGATGATAAAAAGGGCAAACGTAAGAAGTGCGACGCGGCTCGTGCTAGATCATCTTTGCGCAAAAGAAACAAGCTTTGAATGGAAGAAAGAAACATTGAAACGAGTGAATTATATCGGTCGAGTATTGCGAAAAATTTGTATAATAAACACTCTTTCCCCCTTTTCCTAAAGATTTCGGCACAAACAGAGCGAGTAGCAAATGGGACGCGAATTAAAAGAGAAGTATAAAGAGCCCTCTTTTAATAATAATGTTAATAATAAATAACAAATACTCGCAGTAACAGGGCACTGACAAACGCAATGCTAGATAGCTGTAATTTCGAAGCACTTATCCCTGATACGAGTGAAAGGAATTTGATGTTACTATTTATAAAGTTACGAGAAAAAGTAATTAATTAACAATTTGTCATAATTCAGGACATCTGCAGTTTTGTTTATCAATTTTATTTTTTGATAATTATTTCTATACGTTTTTTTTTTGTTTAAAAATGTTATTCTCTTTTTTGTTAATACACGCAACGCGCACATTCTATTAATATATGGATTTTCCTTTTATTTAAAAAATTAGATACGCGAGCTATCACATTAGACGTCATCGACGCGAAACTCGTGGCAAACTTGATAGCACCATCGACTACCAATCAAATGTACGGAAAAGCATATAAACCATAAATTCGATTGAAAAAACACTTTATGGTTTGTTTTCTAACGGATGGATTGGCGTAATCTTTACATGAACAAATTTTAATATTTTATTCAAGAATTATTAAATTAATTATATATTTTTTATAACACTTTTGTACCAAAAGAACATTGTGTCAATTTCGAATCATTTATTTCTTCTTATTTAGATTGCGAACGTCATGTATTGTCAAATGCACATTCAAAATGCTACACTGATAACCGAACTGATATATAGAACTAATATTATTTTTAGGAAACTTCCTCGTTAGAGAAAAGAGTTAAATAGAAATAATAAAGAAAATGAGTACTATTAATAATATACAAGGATTTTATGACAAAAGACTTAAAAAGAACAGCGAGAGAGGAAGAAAGAAAACGAGAGAGAGAAAGAGAGAATAAAAGAAAAAAGTTTGAATTATATAAAAAAATGAAAAAAAAAAGAGAAAAAGAGTGATGCAAGTGAATACAGAAGCACCAGT
Source organism: Trachymyrmex cornetzi (assembly GCF_001594075.2). Classification (NCBI taxonomy): domain Eukaryota; kingdom Metazoa; phylum Arthropoda; class Insecta; order Hymenoptera; family Formicidae; genus Trachymyrmex; species Trachymyrmex cornetzi. The sequence continues at coordinate 1,638,731 of NW_017296691.1, read as the reverse complement.
GACAATGTGCGAATGAACAAGAGTGAAAGTGCATAAATAAGAGATAAGAGAGAAAGAGAATGAAAGGGAAAGAAAGAAAGAAAGACAAGATGCGCGAGAACGAAAGAGTAATGAGAAAAAACAAAGACGAGATATAACTTATATTTTTAAAAAGTGACCTTTGGCATATTTAAAGACTTGTAAAAATCGTGCAACGAGTTAAATAAACAAAATCAAGGGCGCATTGTATTAAGAGGCGTCCGTCCTTCTCCGTGTCTCTTTTCATGGTACATGATGCACTTATACACGTATACTAAACACATATACACTCACACAGAAAACGCACTCGTTGAAATACTCGGTAACAGGTGCGATTTACAATTCTGAGACATTTTCTAAATTGCGGTGCATACTCACATTTTTAGCCGTCAAGCGTATGTACAGACACACAGGCATACGATACAGCACGGGATTCAAAATTAAGAAAGAGCCCGAGTATATACCCGTGCGTTCTAATCTCAAAAAGAAACTAAAGAAAGCCGAGTAAGAACATAGAAAAGTCGACAAATTACTCGAATGGGAAAAGTAAAAGAGGTTGTGTAAACGTATATTCCTCTGAAAGAAACATACATTTCACAAAACTCAACTAATCAGTAGACGCGTATTTATAGGCGGACGATTATCTCGGGGCCTAAAAAGATAAAAATGATTTCGATTAACGCTCGATTCTCGATCCTCGCTCATGTTATCTTCCCCGCTTCGTCGCAAATCGAGTCTTCCTGATTTCGAATCGAATCACTAACGTTTACGCGATATATTAATTAAAAGAAAGAAAACCCAGTCAAAGTGACAACGGATAGGCGCGTACTGTCGGGGATGAAACTTTTCTCACGGGGCGAGGTGTCGAGCATCGAGGAGGAAAACGGAACGGAAAGAAAACGAGCCAACAAGCAGTCACCGCACAGTCACTAATGTCATCCAACAACACAATCCATGTTAGGGAATAGTATTTTTAGGGATTTTATACAGGCATACGACGGCATTTCTATGTTTTAGCCGGGATTTACTATCGATGATTATTGACGTTTTTTCGTGTATGTACGTAAGACGAGTGCGTGCGCACGTAACACATGTAACGAGAGACAGTGTGAACGGAAAAGTACGCAAGATGATTCTTGAAGGAATGTCAGATGCAGAGAGAAAGAGGGAGAAAGAGAGAAAAGTGCGGAGGCAAATGGAAATCAGCGAAAATCATTTTTCCAGAATTCTGTATCTCGTTGCGTATACATTTCTACTTATATAACTGCGCGTATTAACATATTACGACAATGTGATTTATTATGTGTGATTTTGAACGTGAAGAGAGATGTGGGAAAGAGAGTCTTTAAGGGAGTATTTTATAATACGAAGTAAAACAAGAGCAAAGAAACAGATGCGAGCGAGAAAAAGAGAGAGGGAGTGTAAAAGAAGAACGAGTGCAAAATGCGAAGCGATAGTTAATATCCTTGTAGTCGCAGCTTTTTTTCCCGCTGAACTGTATAATTCTAATGAAGAACGCGCTTGCATAGCTGTCGTTTCTTTCTCTCAGCGTCATTTCTTTTTCTTTTTCCTTTTGTTCTCCTGTTTCCTCTTTTTATATTATGTTATCATGATCGTTATGTTTTTGATGTTTTCGCCAAGATGGACGATGACCGTCTGCAGACATTACGCTCCTTTTTACATCATACTTGTTTATCAGAATAAAAAGAAATGTGACAACGAAAGAAGAATCATTAGTAATTACGCTAATAAGCTGTTAAGAATATTTATATTCATGTATATTCAATACCAGTAAACGATCAATTTTTTACACATGATGCACTCTATGCAAATCTCTGACCATCGTCATCTTCGAAAGGTCGGCAGCTTATCGATCATCTTGAAAATAAGCACGGTTCTGCACTGCATTTCTTGGGGCTGTCCATCGAAACTTGATCTGGACTTTACAGCCGCTTTCCACACTCCCCTCTCGGAAAATATCTCGTACCCTGCATTACACGGCGCCGCGTAAACACGCTTCGCCCCACGAGTCGTTCGTATCGATTGCATTGCGTGAGAGATGAGCGTAAATATATACCATGCTCGCGCGTACACGCTTCGACACGTGCGGGAGCTCGAGTCTTGTCTACCAAAACTTTAGAATATACTATTCGGGATGTGATTGTACATGTTTTTTAAATTTAGTAATTTTTAAGCGAGACCCCTCGTGCTATGAAGCGAGTGTTGGACGTTATCAGCGACGGAGAATCGATAATCACGCGCGACACCGCTGAGATAAACGAGAGCACGAACGCGAAATGTATACGATTCTATAGGAACCTGACTTGTCCTCGACGACAAAACACAGATTACGTAAATAAAAAAAAAAAGATTGAAAATAAGAAAAAAAAAAGAGAAAGGCATCTTCATCGAAAGTTGAGACTAATCACCTTATCGCGAAAGTCTCCCAGTCGAGACGTACTGGTTTACTCCGAAGACTCGACGTTTTGTACAAGGTGTAGCGAGCTCGTATAACGAGCGCAGTAGGTGATCACATGTGATATTTGTATTGGCTATTATATATAAATATATACATATATATATGTAAATGTACATTATATATTAGAGAATATTCCGTTAGGATTATGACTGGTAGTTAGAAAAAGAAGACGTAAAAGGGGGATGAGATGGGAAGAGAAAGGGAGAGAGAAGAAAGACGAATGCGTCGCGGGTCCCATCGATTGTCCCAGCGTAGAACACGCGAACGCCTCGTGGACGGAAGAGTGAGACAGAAACGGCGGGAAAACGATCAATTTTCCGTGAAAATACAACCCTCTCGTCTGAGCCATGCCTAATTACCGAGCTATGCGCAGGCCTACTTGCCGGTTTCGAAAAACGGTTCGCCAATTTGGACGGGAAGGATATATAAACGGCATGAGTATAAAAGAAACGGAAGTGTACAACGAGACGAGAGTACGGACACGAGCTTAAGAGGAAATCTGCGCGAGCGTAACTCGTCTGAATTTTCGAATTTTCCACAGACTACGGCCATAAATATTTGTTAAAGCTAATTGAAGTTCAACTGATTCTGGGGTTAAATGGAAATTAACTAACTTAATTCTGCGTTGCTTTCTGAAGAGAGAATAGGACCCAAAACTTAGTTGAATTCCAGGTAACTTTCACTGCTATTTATGGGAACGGTTCTATCCAATGTTCACGGGCAAAAGCGCACGAAAACGGACGCGCAACTTGCTCCGACAAATTCTTCGAAGTCAGGATGATCGGACCGATTGATTCTCGATCACGTATAAGAAATGCGAAGGGGAAAGATATTGGGCAAGCATTTGCGCACTCGAGAGAGTAGTGCCACTCGAGCCCGAGAGACGAGTAGTTTCGCGATGCATAGTGACTTGACTTTTTTTATTTCCTTCCTGCCTGCAGGACGAGTCGCTTTGCAACAATTCCACGCCAACGCGCGCGTATTGCAAGAATGCCAACGCGAGTAAAGATCGAAAATCGCTTGGCGACGTTAAATTGCTTCGTGTTTTCAGTCGTTTTTGAATTTCTCGCTTTTCTTCAATCTCGGAATTGTCTACTTCTTATCCACTCCGTAATTGTCCGATTCTTATCCACTCTGCTCGCTGCTGAAAGATATACTGCATTCAAAGATTTCTTGGATACGAACGAGCTCGTCCTGCGTACGTCGCTTTTTCCTTTCCTCTTCTTTGATTTGTTACGTTGCTTTCGCACTTGTCGACGGAGAACAGGGAAGCGACGCGAAGAAGTGATTAGCAAGCGCTAGCGAAGTTTTGCTAAACTGTCTAGCGAGAGAATTATACGCGACGAGAGAGGAATGTGCAAATGCGAACTGCGAAAGTGCGAATGAGAGTATGAGGCGTAAAAGATGTACAAAACACGAAGAAGAACAACCAATTGTATGTAATTGCTTGCGTATATATGTATATGTGTGTGTGTGTGTGTGTGTGTGTATGCGCGCCCACGTGTGTTAGAAATTTGAATGACGCGAGAATCAAACTTTGTGCGATTTCTTAATGTTTGCCAGAATTTTTATATAAATTATTTACTACACAAAGTCTTTATTACATCTTTATCTTTATATTAATGACGCGACAGTTAATATTATTATTAATGTTATTATATTATTATTATATGACCGCCGTATTGTTCTTTCTTTTTCTATTGTCGATTGTACAAAAGCAGCGAATACCGTCTAAGTTTAAATGTTTAGCATGTAGATCATTTGTAATGTTATATATACATATTATGATTGATTGGTTAACTAATTATATTTTATATAATTAAGCGTAGCACGGGAACCGCTCCGCGTCGCCGATGAGCGTTCCTCTTTATATTTGCGATTGAATCTTTAATTCGATGTGTGCACGAATCGCTGAACGATCGATGAAGTTCGTCGCGGAGTGAGCGATATCGACCAATAGTATCAATACGAATCTTTGCGTATTGAACGAGCGCGAGTTTAACGAGAGAGTACGAGGATTTCTCGACAAGAACGCGACGCTGATTTCGGGCGTTCAATCGCGGCGCGACGGGGATGGAAATTTTATTTTTATTATTTTCAGAGACCGTCCTCTTTTTTTCGCGCCTCGAAATACTCGGCGCGTACTCGCACGACAACTCCTCGACAAAGTAAATCGTACGTTTCACTGAATGAAATCGATCAATGAATGTTACCCGAGATATCCCTCGCTCGCGCGAATTCGCTATGTTTCGTCATCGATTTATAATTGTTGTCTGCCTAGAAATTTTTGCGTTATCGAAAAGCGCACGCTTCTTCTTCGGCTATCGGAGCGACCGGGCCGGCCGCGCTTTGTAAATAATTCATTAATAAACAAATTTCTCATTTTTTTTGTGCTTGAGTGAGCTTGCTTTCAAGAGTCCTCCTTAAGAGCGCTTATGTCCCGCGTCGTTTGCACGAACATCGTCAACACATCCGGGACATACGCGATCGCCAAACGAAATGTTGTCGAATTGCGCTCGATTCAGCGTGGAAACTGTGAATTTACTCGATTTTACGCTGGTCGGGCTGTTTAATTCGCGTCGCGACGTGCAGCCTCGTCCCAGGTTGCTTTGGGTGAGGGCTGATTCGATATTGGATGTGAAATTGCCCGAGTCAAGCCCGAGCTTTCCTATTATTAGGCACGAATTAGCGCCAGGGCCGGCCCATCCGCTAATAACATATTCTTGATAGAGCGATTAATCTGTTTTTAACTTGAGACACGATTAAAAGGCGCAAAAGATAATGCATGATTTGTCTGCGATATTTACCAACGTGAAATACTTGGTGTTTTGCACTGAATGTTGAAGAGGATGTTGCAGAGAGCAGGAAATATGGAAATAAAATCGCTAAATTTCAACAAAGTCTTTGTTACCTTTCTGTACTGTCATCTCAGTTAAGGAAATCATCTCCCTCGTTGATCCACGACGAGTCATAATCTTGCACAAGGTCTGCTAATTAATATACGCTAATTAACGCTTTATGCCATTATGCATTAGCTACCCTTTGACTCAAAGATATCCGCCACCTTTCGATCCGTTTGCCTTGTAAAACGCGACGCGCAAGAATTGTCACTGAAGACGTCTGCCCGCCTCGAAATCGCACGAAAATGGCTGTATCCAAGCGGAGGAAGTGAAGAGACAAAAGGAGCCAGTCCTCGAATGAGTGTGTTAAGGTGAAAGAAAGGATGGAAGGAACGTTAACGACGTAGAGAGAAGAAACGTGCGCGAGGGTGAAAGCGGACGAGCGAAATAGCGCGAATGAATGAGAAATTGGATGAATTAAAAGGCGGGAAGGTATGCGCGAGAAAGGGAGAGAGAGAGGCTGCATGACACGAAGCGCGGTGCATGAGAGAGAAGAAAATGAGCGGCTCAGGCCCGCCTCGCAGCACTTTATTCCTCTTCATTCTTTTCTTTCCTCTCTTGATGGCTCTTATATTACACCGTAGCATACTCTAAATATCGTTATTTTTTAAGGAGAATTACACGAAGATGGAGTAAACGCGATATTGAAATATATATATAAATATATATATATTTATTTTCTAAGATATAATATATATATATCATCTATGTATATTAAATTATGATAATGCACAAATGTAATTATATGTACATGTATAATTATTATCTTGCTCTACATTCAGACGGTGGTGAGGGACGAAGTGCGGGTTCGGGGTGATGATTTGCGATGTCGGTCGTGGGGAGAGGGAAGGTTAAGGGAGGGTGACATTCGAAGTGGAAGGCGTTGCGGTGCGATGGCAAGCGAAAGGGACTTTGTAAATGCGCGCGAAGGGTGGAAGGACGGGGGTGGAGAGGAAAAGAGCGGGAGGGGGGGCTTGCGGCCGCTGTAACCTCATCTTTCATGAATAGCTTGTATTTCTGCTCAGTGCAAAATAAACGTACGTTCCTGTTGAAAAAAATGAAAAAAAGAAAAAAAACAAAGAATGACTATTCGTTTCGTCTACTTCTTTCGTACCTTAGTCTTCAGTAGCGTCCATGTTCCCTCGAAACCGTCGATGTCTCAAATAAATTGCGACCACAATTTCTATCGAAAATGTCAATGCGAATACGCCCTTCAGGAGAAACGTAGGTAAGTATTCAATATTATGATAATTCCATAAAGCTTTCACGAGATAGCAAGTACAAGATTGAATTATATAGCTTTTAATTTAATATAATAAATACAATTAAATATAAAAGAAAACATTTTTAAATTATTAAAGAAATACTATTAAAAGAAAAGGTTTTTAATCTCAGCTTCAAAAAATCTGTTAAATAATTTTTAATATAATATATTTTTTTTACTTTGATTTCTTGCAAATTACAAAAGTCACATATAAACTTTAATTGATAAACAATTATTTAATAAATCCCTTATATAAGCGTTGCTTTATACGTCATTCGACAAATACCGTAAATGCTATCAATGGACGAAAGCAATTCATTACAAAGGGAAATAATTCTCGCGATACAGCGAACAAGAGAAAGGATGACTTGTGAGCTGTGTTACACATGCGTGGCATGAGTCGGCTGAGATCGTCCCTAAAACTATAATTCCTTCCAATGGCCGTTGTAGGAAGACGTTCACGGCGTTTTGTCATCGTAAAGCGTTTTATGGGAAATTATAATGTGCCCTTTCTCTATGGGGATCTGAGCTTACGTCCAGATACGAAGCTATTCCAAGCGAAATATAAAGGGGGCATTCACTGCACTTTTCATTCGATAGATCCATAAACGACGTTTTATTGTCTCTACACTTCCTTATTCCTTTCTTTTTCTTCTCGCATCCCCTTCGTTTCCGTTAAGCTCTGTCCATCGGTACGATCCAGAAGCGACGAAGGATATATCGAATTTCGTGATCAAAGGGGCTATTTGTTTCGAAGCGATACGCTAGAAGTCTATCGCTCTTGCAGCATGGAGCAATAACACCACAGAGACGCACCGGAGATACGGAAGCATGCTTCAAAATTGTAATGGAGACTTCAGGATGTTCACTATGTTTCTTACTTTAATGTCAATTTTGTTACATGCGACTCGAGAGAGAGAATACGAGAATAGTATAAAACTATATTAACATTTCAATAAATTTTGAACTTAATTTGAATAGAATATTGCAAAAGAATGTAATTGAGGAATAAAGAACATCATGTTAAATCAAAGCAATTATTACGCTTACGCGGTTTTTTTAAAAAGATATCTTTAAAAGAATATATCACAAAAAAAAGAGAAGTTTTATCGTAAGTTCATTGTATATTTTTCAAGTTTAAACTTTTGTTTATAATAGTCACACAATACAATTACGCTACATGTTTATATTTAAAGCTTTTGACAATAAAAAAACAATTGGAACGTTCTGTTTTACGCAAACTGTTAAGAACCTCTCAACATTCGCAATTAATCTCTCAAGCGGTATTGTTTGCTACAAGCTATCCAAGGGTGGATCTGAAAAGGAAGGCATTTATTTTGAGAAACGTTCTCGAGCTGGGGATAGGCATTATAAAAACACCGAAGCATTGTCGCTCCGCTCTTCCGAGGATACGTAGCCCAACCCCTTTTTCGCTTCGTTTCTTCTCGAGGATTAGGGTCGGCGGTCCCTCCTCTCGCGGAAGATACGTAACGCAGCTCACGAAGGAGGATGAATACTTCACCTGACGTTGCAAGCGAACTGTAACGAAACAGCGAACCGCACTCGCTGCGGAAGCGATGCATTCTAACGCTATGGCGAAGTACGCCAGCTACGTTCTTGGCGTTGCGAGCCAATTCTGTCCGGATGTACATGCGGCACTGTAATATGGTCTTGTATACCGTTCAGAATATTCTGCATGAATCGCAGAGTCCCTTTTGTTCCACAAACGGCGTATACGCGGAGAAACAACTTGTTTGCGCGGTATTAACGCGGTTAACATACATGCCGGCAGCACATTGTTTCATATGATCGATGTTTCATATGTTTTCGTACAGGCAACGTTGAAATCCAAAGGGTCATTGTTCACCTGATAAAGTAATGTATAAAGCGTCAAATTATTAATGTTTATGAATTACATTTTTCTCTTGCGCAAACGATTGTGCAGTTTAACTTGCGCACATTTTTAATTAAATATAATTTACTATCATAAATTAGACAAAATGTGTGACAGCATTACATCACGGAAAAAAATAGATTGGATGCTTCAATAAAGCTACTGAACGAGGTCAACAACTATAACTAAAAAGATTTGATGGTTTAACAAAGAAATTATGTCTGTAAGCAATTATCAGTACGTTCAGTAATTCGGCTAATTCTTTGCTACAATAAAAATAATGTAGCAAGTTTTCTTCATTACAACAGCAGAATTTTGTTAAAAATTTTATATATAGATATATATGTATAGATTGATTTTCGTAGAAAGTTAATTTTTCTGTATTAACAAATTTGCTGTGTTATTACAACAAATATGATTATTTATAATTTATTAATTTTTGTATTAACAAATTTGCTGTGTTATTACAACAAATATGATTATTTATAATTTACTAATTTTATTAAGCTGCATAACTTTGCTACTTTAACATAGAAAACTATCCATATATTACAGCTGTAAATTTGCTATAAATAATAAAATTTTTATTTATTTCAATATTTTCCGTGTATAAATTATCGCAATTCAGCATTCAATTGGCTTCGTTATTTTATATATGTCATTCTGTAAACTAATAAAGTATAATTAGGATTAACAGAGCAGAAGATTATTTTCACATACACATATTTAAAAAAAAAGGAAAAATAAAGCAAAAAAATCAAGAAAAGAAATAACTAAAATTGCAAACAGCTACTCTGTGTGCAGGCATGCAACGATTACATTTGTCTCTGTCTTGGCGAAATCGTGAGCGTATCTAACGGTAGTCAGTGGAATTGCTGGAAAATTTTCGGAGTATATCCCCGCCAAGAACGCAGGAACCGGACGGGCTAGCGGACTGTAAGAAAATTATTGCGAGTGCCTGGCAAAGAGGTAAAACCCTTAAACGTCTTCCTTCCTGAGAGGAAGAGGGAAAAGAGTATCTTTCGGTGGTGAGCCGGATCCGCTTAATCCGAGGCACTTCAGCCGATCCGGATACCCTGAAACTAAAGAACTGCCGCTCGTACAGGATATAGGGAATGGTCGAGTAAAGATCTAAAAGGGTCCTACAATGGTATTCTCTGGCACTAGATTGAAGGAACCGCGAAATCAATCGTTACTTGTAACTTGTAAGCTTTACTATCTCTTAAAATATATTACATAAAATACATAATTTTATGTAAGTAGTTAATATAATAATTCTGTGTGATAATGACTTAACTCTAAATGTTCTCTGTAAAAGATTCTTCTCTTTATTTACAAAAGCGATGCAACTTAAAATGTGTTACTTTGAATGAAGGTATTTGATCTCTTTGAAAACCTGGAGAGAGAGAGAGAGAGAGAGAGAGAATGACATAAAGTGCTATTGAACGGACAGACTATGACGTTAAGTTAGTTTACTTTTGATGATTGATAGAGTAATCTTTATCTAACTCATTCATGGTAAAATAAAAGGAATATTTTAAACTCTTTTATCTAATCTATTAGTGTTGTTATTACTAATATCGAATTATTCTATATTTTGATTCATATCCATAATTTTTATAAGCAAATGCGAGTATCACGAAAAATCTTAATGCCCTTCCATATTTTTTAAATCGTCGCTCGGATCGACCGCAGAGCAAAGGGAATGTGGAGATCTTGGAGACCATGGGGAAATGCCACAAACTCGCAGACGGGCTAGTGCGAAGAAACAGCTGTCCGGCTCGTTGTGCCGCATCGGGGTGAAATTCGCAAGACCTTATCCTACCTATCCTACGTGCGACGCTCTTTCTCAGGAAGTCGACGCGCTCTCAAGTATCTCGCCGGAATTTAATTCTGTCAGGCATGAGCGCACCTAGTATGCAGTTATTTGATACCTGATATTTTCTTTTCTCACTCGCGCATCTATGTCGAGCGAAATCGGCCTGCAACCTCACGTTGCCGGGGCGTTCGAATCACTCGAGTCGGGAGGGAATTCGCTTGAGGATATTTGACGTGGACAGAAACCAGGATACTACCTCGGTCGGTTTTCCGGTCGTTTTTTTAAAAGACGCCACATACAATCGTGCACGCGAAGTACGTTTCCGATAATACTTTTGCTTTGTAATATAAAAAGAATGTGCGTTCGTGTTTTGCGCTTCCATAAACAGCCAGCGATACTACCTTGATGTACAACCGAAAGACAAACAACCAACCGAAGTGATGTAGCCCGCAGCGATGCCGCAAGCCAGGTCGTTACCCTTTATTTGTGTCGTATATCAATTGTTTGCGAATGAAAATCGAATCACGCACAGTAGGTATCTTGCAATACAAACACAAATGTAATTTCGTCCATGACTTTATAAAACAGAATTTTCTGTATACTCCAGCTTACAAAATCTGTCATAAAATAACCTATGTAGAACAATTTTATACAAGTTAAATTTTACGTTAAATTTTATAAACTACAAAACACTATTTTATCTCGATGGTAAAAGCAGTAAGAATTAAATATTTTTAATATTAAATATTAAGTTTCGACTACGTACATTCATACATATATATATATGCGCTATTGTTATAGCGACATTATATTGTAACCAATAATAATTAGAAAAAGAAATTGTACAAAAGTCAGTTTCAATATATCAAACTGAAAGGAATACATAACAGAGGAATACTATACATAATATGCATAAAATGTAAAATGTATAACGAATAATTAGATTTGGTCAAAGTATGTTACGTGTTTATATTGATATTAGGTCTTTAAGAGAAAAGAGAAAAATAGAAAAATTTTTAAAGGAGATATCTCCTTTTTGTTGAAAGAATTTTTACTAATCTATTAAACTCTGATCATAAACCTCTCTAGTGCCAATTCCATTGCTCAGTATTTTCGGATAAGATAGCCGATTGCAATAAACGAGATCGTCGAATTGTTAACCCAGTTACATGATGCAAGATATGGTTGACGAGACTAATGGACCTCTTTCCCTTCGTCCGCAATCTTGTTGTTCGACCACCCATAATCTAATAGCCCGGCCCTCACGACTCCAACCCTCATTGCCGACTGCGAAGCTCGTATTTTATCTTGGATGCCGCATCCACTTATACCTAACAACTGGCCATGTCTGATCTCATCCTTCCTTTTCTACTTTGTAAATTTCTCGAAAGATACATTATATTTTCGTTGTACGTATCTAAATGAATTAATTACTTTTATCTTCTCTATTCGTATTTGTTTAATATAATAACATAGTACATATATCTAAAGTATGATGTAATAGAAAGTTTTAACAGTACACATATAAATACAAAAATGGAAACATCAAGACTAGTTAATTTGATAAATTATAATCTCTTAATGTATTGACAGATCATTACAAAAAATTAAACATTCTTAGATATCTTTTTTTGTTATTTTAAAGTATTTTGAACACTTTAAATCATTTAGAATAAAAAATACATACATATTTACATCTACATGTAAGTATAACAGAGTAGTCGAAACATTAAGAAGATACGAATGACTATGCCAGACATCAGCCCCGCCTGTTGATGATCTATACGCTCTACAAGCGAGCTTTATACATTGCGAATTTTAGGCGTTTCAGCTTGTAATATGTTCCTCGCAAATATTTTGCGCAAATGTAACATTATATTACATTTTATATTTAAATTTATGTATAAAAATATTCTATATTAGAATAAAAAGATGAAATGCATAAAATATACTTACCTATATAGCGTGTAATTGTATAACAAAACAGTCTTCTTAAAAATCTATGGAATTTCATATCAAATATTTATGTATACATCAATTTATTATTTGAAAAGTCAATGCGTTTATCATATTAAAATTATTTTATTGTATATGTATACATATACATATATAATAAATTAATTTATCTTATGTGAGACGTAACATTCAAAGAATTATAATACTTACATAAAGATTTTTAACTAAAACAGTATTTTTAAGAAATACTCCTAAGCATGCATTTATTAAAATTTTTTTATAAAGAATTGCATTTTTTATATCGTAAATTAATGTTGCTTGGTCCGATCGCATTCTGCACATACACGACCATCAAACGTCACACGTCGCACAGTGCTGCATTTCATCGTTTTCTGCGCGAAATTTTCTCAAAGTATCGAAATCCACGTCGATCAATCTCCCAGATGAACCTTTCATCTCTGCCGACAGGCACGTTCACGTCCCATCGATGTGTTATCTCGACGCAACGATTCGCGTTCTTCCGATGTCCAATAAACGCCCGCCAATAAAACGACGCGGAACTCTTCGTCCGTACATTCCTTGATCATTTCGAGGGATGAGATACGAGGAGATAAACGAGATCAGCCTTGGGCCCTTCGGCTACACCCACCTGCCATATTAACGCCCACCACAAACAGAGTCCGTATCGTGCTACCTACGAATTACAATGGTGCCTGATCAGTCTCTATCCGAAAAAAAAAAGAGCGAATGTGAGGTGAAGGAAAGGGCGGGAGGATCGGACACACAGAGAGGGACGAATGTAACGTGGGGTCGGTAGGCGAAGTGGCTAGAGCTCGATGTATCAAGCCGAAAGTTTGATAGCCCCGAAGGCTTTTGCCGGCCAAGTTACTTCCACGGTACGTGACCCTACCTCGCTACCCTTAGTCCCGTCTCCCGCCACCCCAAAAACCGCGTTTCCCTCGAATACCCCTTCGCTTCTCCTCGAGTATTCTCGCGTCAATTTGTCCTGCTTGCACTCCCATTCCGACATGTCTCTCTCACGTTGCATCGAGTGTATGTTACCTACCCCTTTCTCCTACCTTTCTCTCCTCAGCTTGGTAGCATCTCTGCCCTGAATGTGTGTACTGTACACGGTTACGTATACGCGGTACCTTGCGCTCCTGGCACTTCGTCGTTCTGGAAAATATTGTCGCCATTCGTTTCGGGATGCGAAATCGGACGTAAACCGATGGATTGTCCTGTGACTTTTTTTCCTTTCAATAGAGAATGTCTTCAATTCTCTGCATTTTCATTTACCTATTACAAATTCCTTAAACAATTTGACATTTATTCTTATTTAACGAAAATAACTCCATAGAGTTATTAACATAATGAGCTTTTCAAATATTCACGTAAATAATTTTTGAACTGTATTTAAAACTATGAGTAAAAAATTAATCTTTCTTATTAATTGTAAAACTTATTTCAGAACATTGCTTAAACTTTCGCACACAATCTTGGATATAAAAATAATAAAATAAAAATAAATTATTTTCTAAATTAATTTTAGAATGAAAGAAAGTCGATAAACCTGAAATACATACCCTCTTTTGTGTTCTTTTGATTGTCTGAAACGTTTTTTCCAATTATTCTTTTTCTACGCGCGTTTTCTTTAACGTTTAATTTTCTTCATGAAAAATAAAGAATAATTCAACTTTAAATTCAAATTTATAGATAAAAGAAAAAGCGAACAGCTAAAGAAGCTGTATGACATTTAACGTTGAAAAAGACAGACGAGTTGATTAACGTTAAGTGTGTTATCATTATATAAAGACATCGGAGGGAAACGCAGCGCATAAGAAGGTTAATATACCTTCTCCCCAATACATGTACGGGCATAATTTTCGCAAAGTTCGATGAATCCACGATGGAAGCACCAGAAGACTTTGCGTTCACGTTCCAGGAAGTCTTGCCTCGCTACGAAGCTCTTCCCTTGGGATAACATCTCTCTCTGTCTTTTCCTTAATATAATTCCCAGTGAAACGCCCGCAGGGTCTCTATAATGCAGGGCTCGGCGGTTGGACCGTATAAAAAATCCAACGAAGTGCTCCCACGGCACGTTGAACACTCGCCGGTTACGGGAGCAGGACAAAATGTACGGCGGCCATGTCGTGGCGCCGTTATATCGCACCTTATGTCAATAACGTCCCCGACACGGAAAATCCTGTCTCGATATACAACGCACGCTTGTCGATATTACATCGCCGTACGGGACCGAATGAGGTATGGACGCGCACGTGAACGTAAAATTTATCGGCAGACAGATCTCGAGCTCGTAAGTCTACGTCTTTGAGTTACTTTACGCGCAATTTCCTTTTTAACGGACAGTTAATTAATGATTCTTAAGTAGACAGAGCGCACATGTGACGAGAGTCAAAATTTCTCGTAAGTTTAATTTGCTCGTATTTAAAAAACGGACACAGAATGAGCATTCTCTCCCTCCCCTTTTAAAGATTTAAGAGACAATCGTCTAAAAATTTAGCTAGATACAGATCTCAAAATAATTTTGTTGGACTAAATAAAACACTCAAACTGATTGCTAGAATGTCAAAACTTCTCGCACCATTGCTCATCATACTTCGGATTCCTACGTAACTATTTTGATAGTCCATCAAAATTATTTTTAAATCTGTATCTGGCTAAATTTTTAGATACTTCAGCAAAATCACTTTTTTTATATACTATTGGATTAATGAAAAAACTATTAGAATAAATAGTGTGCAATATTAGATTTAAATGATTTTCCAATTATTTTCAATAATTTTTTTGCGAGTCTAATAATATTTTTTCATAAGGGTGTATTTGTCACGCATGAAATGCTTTGAGCATATCAAACTATAATAGAACAGAAAAGCTGCTTAAAGAATTTATAGATCATTTATAATTTAGAATTGCTCCACACATTCTACAACATACGAGGAGATAAATCGTAATTAATTTCCATCATATTTAACGCATCATAATTCAATTTCTTGTCGACGTGTGCTACGATGTAGACCAGATAGCGGCGGCGACGACGCGCACGCGAGAAGGAATTTTTGAATTTTTAAAATTTCCCTTAAGGAAACGCGCCGCTGGGATCTCTATAAATTTTAGCTTCGAATGAAAGGGCAATCCGCATTACCGCCCTAGCAGCGAGGGAGAACGAAGACTCAGGAAGATGGCACATAACATCGTCGCCCTTGAATAAAACATGCCAACGTCCACGCAAATATAAAATCGTCGGATATATGAGAGATGGAATTAAGTTTCATCAAGCCTTGCTTCTCAGCGTCACCGACAGCTTTATTGCACCGCATTTGCAACATCAAACAACTTCGCAACCTCCGCAGGTTGAGCGGATTCGACCACGCTCGATGTTTTGCAGTTCCAAGTTTTATTTCATTTTTTTGTAGAAATTATTATTGACTTCTTCAATTGTTTAAAATTTCATTCAAGTATTGGCAAACGTAGCATAGTTCAACATAATTAGAAAATACTTAATTTAAATAAGTGTTAAAATTTCTATAAAGAGTGTGAGAAATAATTTGGAACATAAAACTCAAATTAATTTCAAATATTCTAAATTTAAATATTCTTATAATGTTAATAATTAATTTGTTGAATGTGAGAATATTAAATTTTCTTTATAATAAATCATCATTCTTTATAATAACTGTCTAAATTTAACGTATTTATTTTAGAAATTGATTTTATATGTATAATTTTCATCATTTCTTCACTATTAAATATTAAAGGACTAAATTTAAATTGATTCCTTAAGTTAAATAATATTTTGTTATTTGAATTTCCAAATATGTCAAAATGTATTATTTTAATACAAAATATGTGATTAAAAAAACAGGCGCATATTTCTTCACATCAAATCAATCCATTTCTATAGTTGAATTGTTTAGTTTCAAAAAGCATTGATATTAACTACGCACTTACTAAATAATAAATTAAATTCGAGTCTAATTTAATACATTTCTTGAGTTAAATTCACCACTGTTTTAGTTAAATTAACGACATGTTAAGTTGAAATAGCGACGACCTATAGAAAATAACTCAAATTGGGTAGAATTTGACGTGTTATTCAATTATTTCAGAACGTAAATATATACTGAGAACCGAGTAAATCGTATTCTCAAGTAAATTGCAAATTCAGTATCTGCCTTATTTTGAGTTCTCTTTCGTCTTTCAAAGAGATTTATTACTTACATAAACTTACACTGAAATTTTCCATCAGGCGAGAAGCGTTAACTTGAAACGTTCATAAGCACGTTACACGGCATTAACATGAGTTGCTTGGTAAACATCCGCAACGTAATGGGGATTCGATCGGGATACTTATGCATTGGCGCTGGTACAGCACCGAAACGACAGCGATAGCGAGGCATGCGATTTTCGCATGATGCGCAGGAAGGAATCGATCGGCGGGTAAAGACGCGCGCAGTCACGGTGTTCTCGCGGTAAATTTATGTACCTCGGAATGCGCCCGCGAGCCGTAAAATGCAATTTTGCTAATCCGAATTCCGCGCCGGAGTCACAAATCCGTGGCTTAATGTATCGGAAGTATCAGACAAACGAACTTTCGCGCCGCTTTAAGAGGGTCGTTACCATCGTTGCTTGCTGGAGCGCACGTCCCCGAGCGTTAACGCCGGTGTCTGGGCGATTTGTAGCTTTCGCTGTTCTTCTTTTGCTCTAAAAGTCGCAAGCGCGATTCTTCCTCATGTCCGGAGAGACTAATACTTATTAATGATTTCCTCATATATTATTTACACATGATTTAATCTAACGTTATTTATATCTACTTCAATTTGAATAAATACAAACATGTATGTACCAAAAAATTTAGTTTTTTTTTTATAGGTACATTTCGTGATATTTTGGTACGATAAACTATTAAAACTTTGTTATCATTTGCTTTTGTTGTATATTTTTGTATTGTACATTTATGTATTATTTTTTGTTATGTTATGCACTTCAATAAAGATAATAATAATTATTATTATTAATATTTCGTAGCAAACATGCATTTTAAATATGTATTGATAATATAAATTGTAAATAAAGAATTTTGGATAATTAAATAATATTCCAATTTTGTTACATCATAGGCTTTCAAATTTTTAATTGAATCTTTTACGATCTAAAAATTGTATAAGAGTTTGTCTCTCTGATACCAATATTTGTTTCGTTATTTTTTCATTAAGAATTAAAATTTATTAATCGTCCATTAATTCACGTAACAATGTTACTGATAAGAAGATATCCATCACATCCGGTTCTAAATCTCAGTACAATGAAACCATAGACTAACGAAAAATACCGCGCGTCATGTCGCGGCTCGATGGAACACGAGCTGTTCCTCGTCTGCACACCCGGTCGAAGCAAGACACAATTTAATGGGAAGGTGACGCCGATCCATCACACGACACCGATCTTCGTTATCTAAGACGTCGGTTTACGACGGAAGGGAAGCTTACGGAAAGACTGAGGGATGACACTGGGGGTATAGGACGAACAGGCAAGGCGGAGAAGGGACGTGGTGCAGGACGTGGATCGGTACAGGGCTTAGATTGGCTTTGCATAGTTTCGCGTGTCGGGAGTTGAGTTATAATTACCTTAGTGCCTGTAACGGGAGCACCGGCATAGCCATGGCTAACGCGACTACGGGATAATAAATTAATGCGGCACGTCGCGTAAATGTAATACGAGCCTAACTACCCACTACGGCTAAGAGCGTGTCGTCGTGAACGATGATCTTGCGAAGGTGTAATCGTACCGGCGCGTTCTGCCGGCAAAATTTTCGTCTTTCTCGCCCGGAATTAGCTTCGTGTCGTCTTAATATGATATTCTGTTCCTGCGTTATTCTATGCCCGTGATGGATGTATCGTTCTTGCAATCTTTTAATGAAAGTACACACACATTCTATTTAACATTTAAATAATATAATTTTATAATTTAATTTCTTTATTTTTCTTAGTCTTTATTGTTTCGTCGCTATTTAAAAGATATTTTAAAGTGTATTTCTTTAAAATGTAAAAAATACGTATAACTATTTCATTCTATATATGGTTTTCATGTCTAGGCCTCGATCATTGTAATCTCATAGGAAGCAACGTATATACACACGTATATATATATATATATATATATATACACATATATATACTTTTTATAACGATACTCTTTAAATGATAAATAATTCTTAAAAAAAGAGCGTCACCATGCACATTGCACATGCTTCGGGGAGGTCTTGCGATATTATTATATTTATGAGCAACTACACCGATGTAAATGCAAATCCGCAAGAGGGTCTGAAGTCGTTAGCGAAAGATTTCCGGTCTCCTTAACTCACGACGATATCTAATTTGTTATTCGTGGGCGTTATCGCAGTGCGCGTGTCCTTCGCCCCTTTTCGTGCGTAGGCAGAAGTTAATGCCCTCGGACATCAGTGTCATCCGTCTTGCATTTGTGTACGTCTCCGGCAGATTCGCCCCTCGTAAATTATAACTCTTCTGCGTGGCTAAGCCGGCATGAAGAGGGACGTTTTCCGCGTGTTGCATCGAAAGTTATGTGATCTACAACGTGGACAGAGAGAGAGAGAGGGGGGGGGGGAATGGACAGCACTTTGCTACATTTAATTCCACATTTGAACAAATAAATCGAGCAATTTAAATAAATACATAGAAAGTGATTGTATTTAATATTCATTTACGTAAAATACGTAATAAGATCAAGTCCACTAATTAAAGTTACAATAATTAAAGTATTATTTAACAAAAAATTTTAATTATCTCATCCGATTTAAACATTTACTTATAAAAACGTTGTTTTATAAATAAATTCTCTCTTCGCAAATAATTAATAATTTCTCATGATGTATTACATTAAAATGTAAAAATATTTATATTAATAGACATTGCTGCCTAATATATTAATATAAAAACAAAGAATTAATTTTTTATTATGTGTCTTTTTATTGTATTCTTAAAAAAGAGCAAGTAATAATTTATGGAATATGAATAAGTTTTACCCGTTCTTTAAGTTGTTGATCTTCTTGCCCCATAAGCTCTCAAAAGCATTACTTCTTACAAAAGTGGCTGTTTCTGTTTACTGTTAAGAAAATTTGTAGAAGGAATATTAATGTAGAGAACGAATATTTTCGCAATAAGCAAATGAAATTGCACACAATTTCTCTAACCAAAGTTTAATATTGCGCAATGTATACGTAACATCGAGTTAAAACAAAATATATGTGTGTATCTTTACGTCGCATCATTTTTTTAAATCGGTCAAGTTAACTTTACTTTCAAAAGTTAACATTTCCATTAGTCTTCAAAGGACAGCCATATTAACAAAAATATATCCCTGATTTTTAGTAATTACGTCTGCTATTTAATCAAATTTTATGGAAGCTCTTCCGCTAATGGCTCAACTTAAAAACTGCAGGAAATGTGATAAAAAGACGGCCGTTCTAAGATGGCGGCAGAGGAACTCGCACTCGCGGAGTTCGAGAACGCGATATTATTTAAAGCTTCATCAAGTTAATTAGATGCGAAACTAATGTGCCTAAATAATGCAACGTCTCGACGCATCATAACTTGAAATTGATTTATCGACGGCAATATAACTTCAGCTACTTAATAATAATTATCAGCGTTGTATAACCGCATCTTAACAGAGATAATTATTATACCGCCTCCCGTTTATTCCGGGCAACTTTTAATCGCATTAAGGTTCATAATCTACCGAATACATGCACGGTACTGTAATTAAAATTTTATCAGCTACAGGGTACAAGGCGGCACTGTTTATCATCGGGTATTATTACCGGCGGTGCGACTTCCTTATGAAGCGAATATCGATGAAATTTTTTCCCAAACTACGCGAATCCCTTCCACGATTAAATTCCTGTAAAGCGTATCAATATTGGACGATAATAAATTTAACAGATCATTATTAATAACTTAGTGATGACGATGTATATTTTCAGTTATACTCTGAAATTATATTAGAAAATGAAAATATTACATACAACAATTATAGTTTTAAAAATAAATTTACGTAAAATTTACGTTTCTTCTGTTTCAACAAAGAAAAATCCTAACGTGGAAGTACGCGAACAATCTAAAAAATAAATCTCAAATGTCGTGTTTGTTGGTGCGATTATGTTGCAGAGAGTGATTCATTCATGAGTAATGATTTAGTACACAATTACAGTCAAACTTTTCATAACTCTTATAATATATAAATTTGATTCGCGTTTCTTCAAGCACGAAGTTTGGCCGAGATTTCTCTGGCACGAGAACACATTTCATGAAAAGTATCCGTAAACGTATCAGCTCGTCGATAAAGAACAGCTACTCTAAAGATATAACTAGCAATGTCATACAAACGCAAACGCACGGCGAGAAGTTCAGTGGTCGGGGTGCTTCAAGACAAAGGTGGCGCGCGGAGACCGGAGGTGAAGAGGGTGGAAAGGTAGTGGAAGAGTAGACGCATGTATTGATTACCGCTTCTCTCCCGTTGGAAGGAGAGAAAATACGGAGAAGGAAAAGGGCGCAAGGAAGAAAGCGAATGCTTCTCCAGCACCTTTCAGAATCTCCCGTATCTCGAAGAAATTCGCTTCTTGCACGCCGATCTTTTTCGCCTATTCTTATACTCTTATTTTCCTGTCTTTCATCTCGTAGAAGGATGCACTTCGCGTTCGGTCATATTTTCAGCACAGGAAAATTATCAATTTCACCGCATTTAGGGTAAATATCGATGAAAATTCAAAGACCACAAATCGTTAATTATTTACAAATTTTTATTTTAACGCTTCAGTCCTTTAGAAATTTTAATTTTTAGTTTTTCAAGAATCCTGTATACTCTCTCATTAATAATTTCGTATTGAGCAAAGAAAATCAAATTGTTTAAATCAGTATAAAACTATTCCCATAGATTTTACTCAATTATACTAATTGTAAGCAAGAGAAAAAATAAAAATAACGTAACGCAATCCCTTGGTTTATATGCCAGTCTTACATTCTATCCATTTATCTATCTTAATTTTTTAAACGTGATTACTCTTCTACTATTATTTATTTTTTTATTCTGACATGACGGTAATCCGTTACGTTGGAGCGCGTCGAGATGAAGGGAAGAAGGCTGTTAGCGTCATGTGCGTCATCGTCTACGTAGATACAAGTTTTCATCCAGCTCTGAGTCGCTGGAAAAAAGACCATAATCTGGAGAATGAAAATTCTTTTTTCCTGCTATCCCCATCTCGTCCACTTACAACGGAGAGAGGAGGAGGTTTGCCGCAATGGTAATGAGCAGAATCCTTAATTAAGGAAAACCACGAGGAAACTAAGAGAGGAGCCAAGATCTTGCCAACAATCTTGCTTATTTAGCGATCGACTTAAGTTTTGCAAATTTTTCTTACCGGCACCGGTTAAGAAGTTCGCGTAACAAAGCACGTCAGAGTAAGGAGTCTTTTTTGTCGACGCCGCACTTACGATTAATTATCTTCACCCCGGAATATAAATTACTCCTTTCGCCATTGAGGTTTTAACAAAGAGTTAATAAACTACCATCAACGTTACGTGCTCAGACGCTCGTCTGTAATTATATCCTGCAACTACATTAATTAGAAGATAAAGGATTTGACAAGATATTGTATTAAGTGGATAATTTTCACTTGCAAGCTCCATAACAAGATGAAAGGCGAACTCATAACAGCTACTTATCAAATAAAATCTAGTTTATTAAATGGACGTTCAACGATTGCCATTCCAAATCGTAGGCAAGAGTTAAGATATGTATTATTTTACTCATTAAAATGTAGATATTTTAAAATCTGTGCTTCGTATTGCAGTTAACTGCTAGAAAATTTCTGTAATCCTTTGGAACCGCACTTTACCAAATCAACTCTACTTCGCGAAACTAAACATTTAAGTAGTTTAACTTCGCGGCATCTTGGAATTTGCAAGTAGTAAATGCTGCCGCTCTTAGACGATTCTCCTTGGTTTCTGATCCTTGCCGAAAATCCATTTTCATGATTTGACTTGCAAAGCCTGGATTACTGTCCGCAAGACGATGGTTTCCTGTCTTGTCAATGCAAGCCTCTTCGAATCAAGATTATTTAGAGAAGAAGATCTGCACCTTCATGTCATCGTCAAATATTATCTTATCGTATAAGATATATATATAAGATATATGTATTGCTAACTTTATGAAATTGTGTATGAAAATAGTATACAACTGTTTTTTTTTCATATCAAATTATTAAGGAAAACAAACAGATTATACTTTTAAAACATTTCAGGACGATTAACATAACAAATGTAAACTACAAATTGAACGAAGTATTTTGTGCAAGTTATGAATTAAAAATCGTTCCAATAATATAGATTTGTTGATTGCGGGATTATTTTGAAGCCTCTGATAAGGATAAAACATATAGATGTAAATAGGAATTATGTTCAATCACATACTGAAATACGATCAATTTTGAGAAACTCTGATCATGAAGTCTCTAGAATTGCAAATTTATCCATTTCCATATTATTCCATTTATTCTTAAGATTAATAAAATCTACTTTATGTAATTTAAAATAAGCAGACTATTTGTTATATGTATGAGTATTACATATAACAAATAGTCTGCTTATTTTAAATTACATAAAGTAGATTTTATTAATCTTAAGAATAAATGGTTACAAAATTTGTTGATTTATGAAACGGATATCTCGCCGAATTATTATTAATTCTTTCCTAAAATAGACATAATTAATAGTTATTCTTAAAATTACTTTCGGATTTATCAAGAATATTAATCTATTATTTTATATAATTAAATATTGACTATATTTCATTATAAATTACAACGGTAGAATAATACGTTGTAATACGTAAAATGTGTGGAATTTCTATAATTCGCCCCGTAATACAGGTTATACTTTTATAAAATAATGAATGTAATTAATTTCAAAAAATTCCTTCTGTTTTTGATCATTAAAATATTATTGCATTTCGGTCTACCGTGGTACTTCTAAGTAATACAGTAATCGAACTATCGAACGTACATCGTTGATTTTAATGTACCTCTCAATTGCATGAAAATTATGTTAGTCAATATGCCATGTGGAATTCCCCGTCACGCGGAAGTTACGAATTCCATTAGCGCAATCGATCGGGGTGCAAGAGACCCGCTTAGTCTTAATTCGGTAATTAATTCTCCGCAGTTATAAATTACGTATAACGTGATTTTTCTCTCTGTCTCGTAGTGCCGATATAGGAAGCCGATAAGCGCAAAATCCGAATCATTTCGTTTCGTTTTCGCGGTCTGTCTCTGGCATCGTGTCGCGAACGAAGCTATCCCGCAAAGCTATACCTCTCTACACGAATGCAGAAGAAAAATCGTGCATTTTACCTTCGCTTCGAATGCGCCGTGTGCTACTGTATAGATAATAAATCATGATAAATCGTAAGTCGAAATGTGGCACATCCACATATTCCCACCAGCCGCTGTCGGTTCTGTACCACAGCGTAATAAATCGTGTATTATTGTCCTCCATCATATCACGTTGGGATTTTAAGTAGAATTCTGATGCAATGTGAAACAGATATTATGATATTGAACGATATATTCGCATTTATTAGTACCTCACGATTTAGAATTATTGATTAAATGTGTTTAAGATTTACGTAAAATTTAACGAAATGCTTTGTAATAAAGTATGATATAAAGAATTAAACATAATAATATATATTACATAACATATATAATTGTGTAATTAAAAAGATATAAACTTAATTCAATTTATCTAATAGTCATTATTTTTGATATTCTTTTATAAAAGAAAAAATTCTACATAATTATTATTCTTTATTACCACAAATATAAGTATCATTTTTAATAAAAAAAAATTATTTTTCTTGCCATAAACCTGCTAATAATTATCTTTCTTCTCCTTTTAAATTTTGAACAATTTGTTAACGACGACGAAGCACACGAAAATCGAACTTTATGGTAGACCGGAACGTGTTTGCTACGTGAGCAATGTTCACGCCGCACGTACGCAATATGCAACTTCTACTTGAGGATATAAATCACGACTAACTAAGTAGTAATTTATATCTGGCACTTACCGAAGTTAGTGCTTATGAGCTACAGCTTCGGCGGTTGTAACTAGCGTACGCCAGACGCGAGCAAGGTGGGTCTTCTAGTCTTTCAAACAGATTGCCATAAAAGTTTGCAGTTATCGATATCTTTCAAGGCTTAACTATCTCGAGCAATTTCCAAGGGCGGACTAATTCGGATTTATGACTGCTGGGTGGCATGCGATTACGCCGGAAACACATGACTCCGTAGACTTCGCGAGTCCTGGCAACTTGTCACCGCCGAAAGGTACATGTGTTTACCTTTCATTACGTCGCATAACAATTGCAGGTGTCTGCGATGTAAAATCTCTCCCGTCTAGCGACGCCGATGTTCCCGAAGTATAGGATCAAATTTATTACTAGCCGCGCGCGCGTCGTATTCGCGAATCGCGCGTGTAATACTGTTAAAGTACACACCCGCTCAATCAGCACGAAACGTGCAAATCGGCCATTTCGCACTCACGGATTATCGGGATCCACTGGGCTCCAGGATATTGCGGCGGAAACACGGAAGCGCGTAAACGCGTCGATTCGTACGCGACACCCGTTCGTCCGTGTCATTTCATCTGGCAAGATTCGAACAACCGTCGATCGATCCACAGAAACAGGAGGACTTATATGACTGTAACTTCTATACATGTATCCTAAAGAGAATAATTACTTTTCGATGAATAAATGTATCTTGATATATTTTTTATCAGTATACTTTTTTTCTCATGTACTCTATTAAGTAATTAACGCTTTTATATTTTTAATTAAAAGTTTGTTGATAAATAAATATGAATTAAAACGTATATAATATTAAAAAATTAATCTAAATAGATGTATCAAAATAAGAAACATACATTAACGAACAAAAACACGAGTATAAATAAACTCGAGCATTGATGTATATGTGAATTTTATGATCAACGTGCTTTATTTATAAAAAAAAATAATGTAAGTGAAAAAAATCATAATTTTAAAAATAGCACATACATTTAATTAATAATATATAATCTTATACAAGCATTTACGTTTATTTATAGATATTGTATTTTTGAAGATAAAAATCACACAAATGCTTTCTTTTATTAATTTGTACAATAATAAATAATATTTATTAATGGTTATCTTTTCCTTTTTTTGTTATAATATTTATTATTACATTTATTATTTAGACAAAAAACCTTTTTACGTGTTTAATATAATCAAAGCATCAATGAATCAAGAAATATCGAATTGGTATTCTTTTCCGTTCGTTAATACGACTTTCAATTTGTCCGTGTTCACATTTGTTCGTTAATGTACATTTGTCCTCGTTCAGTTTCGTCCATTGCCACGTATAACGCGCCGTTACGATAACGTTCGCCGTGTGTTGGTCCTTTTTCCCGAGGAATGTCTAGGGCTTTCTTAGAAATGGAAGGGCAGCCCCACAAAGCGCCGGTCTTTCATGCAATCGGCATTTTCCACAGGCGGAGCCGCCGTGAAACAGTCCGGTAAATAGCCTCAGACCTTTCGTTTCGTTCACCACCGCATTGGCTGACAGTTGTTTTCCCAAAAGCATCGACGTCCGGCATAGACGGGAAATTGAATTTCTACCACCACACGACGTGTGCCTCCTGCTTTCATTCGGCGCCATAGCGTAGCGACGCTCGCATTGCTCCCAAACGGAAACCGCGACGGGAAAAAGTGGACGAAGAAGTTAGAAAATACGCGGTAGATCGCTGTCTCTTCGGGGTTGCGCACGCAATTTCCTCACTATGCTCTTATTAACGATGGTCTGCATCGGATCGATGAAGCTTGTGTAAAATAAAAGATTTCATTCACTTTTGACGTTAAAAGCTTATTGATTCCATTTTGACGTTAGTTACATATAATTTTTATCACATTTTAAGACTTTTATTTTTATATCATAATTAAATTACTAGAATTTTCATGTCGTAATAAAAGAAATCTTTAAGAAAAATATCGTTTGCATCAAATATTTCTTGTTATAAATGTATAATTAAATAATTCATATTATTAATAAGTTTGCAGCTTTATAATAATAATAATAAAAACCGTCTGATAAATTAAGTACGTATCTCGTGCATCGATTATTAATATCGACAGACCCGGCGTTTAATTTACATTTTAATAAATATGCAAAATAAACCTGCATCTTTAGGAATTTCATTCGTTTACAGTTAAGTTCCCGTGCGCGAGAGCGCAACTGGTGGCGAAAGCCAGCAGAGAGAGAGAAACAAGAAAAAGAAAGCTCGAGTATAAGCGTGAGACAGAGAGATGAAGAGCCGTCGACAGAGATGGCGTATTTATTACATCCCGGCGGAATTGCTTGCGAGACGGTGATACATAAGTAACCAGAATTGCAAAATTAGAAATGAATATTAAGCAAGGGAGCACACCACCGTCGGCAAACAAAGTGCGACGAAATAGCAGGTACATAAATAAATTCGTGCCGAGATAGAACTTCTGGAAATTACGTCGCCGTAAAAGCTGTCATACGCAAATTTTACACAAGTCCGCGTAATTGCGAAATCGAGTCACTGCTATCGCGCGTATGCTATCTTTGATTTTACACGCACGTCCAATGTCGTATCGAGCGTTTCGCTTCACGAGAGTTTGTACCGCTTCATCGGCGAAACTTCAGCAGGAAAGCGGTTGCTGTGGAATTCGGACATCAGATGTCACTCAGGCGTGGTGGCCGCCCTCGGGGACTTGAGATTTAAAACCACAACAACAAGGGTTGATCAGTGCGCGTTCGATGGATAAAAGCACGGGTATATACAGCTATCTGTGTAGCTACCACGTGTTGCCTTCATTCTTGTCTCAAAGATATATATTTATGTACTATACATTCGATATCTACACTCTTATGTTTCTGTAATTATTTATATGCACTTCTTTGATGTAATTTTAATTGACAATCTAAAAATAATTATTATTTTGTATTGCTTCATTTTTGTACATGATATCTACATCCAAAAATTTTTTCAATAATTATATATAATTATTATTATTATTTAAACTGAATTTATTAATAAAATAGATAAATACTTTTATGTCAATGGCACACTTTTCTTTTTACTTTAACTGTTTTTTATGTATAATTATTATATTGTGATTTAGTTGCGGAATCATATATTGCTTTAGTTTTATCTACATTATTATACAATTACACATCCATACGTTTTAAATTATCTACCATTAACTTTGCATAACAGGCATGCTAATGTACAATGTGTAGTGCGGTTCTGTATAGTAACAATGGAAAATATGAGAAACAGAGAAACTCTGCCGAACAGAATACTGTGCACCCAAATCATATTACACCGCGGCTATTTGAATTTATACGAGACTACAGGCCATCCTATAAACTGCCATCGTTTAGTCGTGGTATTTCGAGATTTCGGACGATGACTCTATGTATATAGCCAGTAAATAAATCTAAATTCACTCTACAATCCATGTACGCTAGGGACATCGTAAAGCATTCTCTACATGCTTTCTATAATGACATAGTACACGTTTGTAAATCCACTTAACGGTGCATTAGTGATCATATGGCTACGCCCGCGAATTTTGCAAACGTTTGATATTATTAAATGCGAGTAAATCACACAAACGATATATCTATAAACGCGATAAAATATCTGTTTATTTATTAACGCGTCAATAAACATAATTACAAAAGGGGTGCTGTCATTATTAAGTCATTATCAGAGTATTTGTTCTGAAATTATTATGACAACAAAATGGAAAATTGTGAGATTTTATAATATTTTTTGCTTAAAAGCAGACAAATAAAATTTGGAAAATTACAAAACGGTTAATCTTTCATTTAATTAAGTAAATTTACTTCTGAAATAGCTGAGGATCCAATGAATTGAATGATAAATAAAAGATTAAATACAAAATAATTATTTCACCCTCGAAAGCTTGCTTTCCTCCTGCAAATCATGTAAAACGAGAGAAGATAATTCAGTTTCGGAAAATTTGAACGTAAAATAAAGTAAAGCATATCGTTCTGTGAATTAAAATTATTTTCTAATTCCAAAAATTTTTCCGACACTTCGTATACAAGTCATTTACGAAATCATCTACGATTTATCTTTAAATTAAAAAAAACCTGTAAATTTATAAAACAGAATTTATATACAATTCAGTTATGTTACAATTTGTGAGTTATGTTTTTGCAGCTGTTATAGAAACTTTATTATTATATTACATAGAGAATACTTTAATATCGATAATCTTATTTAATTTTACCAATTTCCAGGAATTGATTTGGCAACTGTAAAAGATTAAGAATTCCTAAGTGCATGTCTCTGTCGAGTGCGCGGAAGAAGCCTAGAACTTTAGTAGTTTACATCGTGGTCTCTTGCACAGGATGCAACTAGTGGTTACGAACAGGAGATACTCGAAATGTGCATGCACAAGATAGACGTGTACACACAGAATACAAAATTACGAATCTTGTTTCGGCATTTCCGCGAGTGCGGCAGTAACGTTAGATACTAAGCGTCAGGTGCGGGTGACGGTGACGAACCGGAATCCTGGGGAAACCGAAGCAAAGGAAGGACGACAAGAGCGAAAAGGGGGAGAGAGAGAGAGAGAGAGAGAGAGAGAGAGAGAGAGAGAAAGAGAACGTTAGGGGTTAGAGGTTGTCGGCAGAGAAAATGCATGCCTAGGGAAGGCACGCATACATGGCGTACGGCGAATTATGCGGTGAATCTTCGAGTTTATACTCGTACACGTAACAATGCCGGGAACTTCGGGCGTTTACACGCGGATCCCGCGGTAACGTGCAACGTGCATCCAGCCCGCGGGCGGTAAGGGAACACTGGGGCGAATTATGTGGCGTTCCGCGTGGTTTATGCGGACGGCGCGCGCGAAAAACGCCGGAACTTCAAATGTTTACATCGGCAGACGGAGGTGGGAATGAGGTTCAACCGATGGTAACGAACGAAAGAGAAACGGGAGAGAAAGTGCATATGCACGGCGGGAGGGCGGAGGGAGATGGAGTAGAGGAAGAACATTTGCGTGTTTGCGCCGGTTCCGCGCAGTTAGCGGTAACAAACGGCACGGACGACGGAAAAAGTTTCGGTCGCGCGTTTTGCCAGAGTGCACTTAACGAAAAAGTCGAATATTTATTTTCCCGCTGGAACGACGAAACATTTCTAGAAATTCTTTTTGCGACTTCGCACTGTACGTACGTGGAACCGGATGAAGCTCTGACGGAGAGAACGTCAAAAAATTCCCGCGCGGAGAAACTCAAGTATGATAGACATCACTTTCATGCGGGTACAAATCCGGGCGAAACGCGGCGGAAATTAACGAAAGCTTCGTGTGTGTCTCAATTGATCGTTGGATCAGTCAATCCGAATTCTCTCTATACAGCTGTATTAATTCGTAATGAAAACATTGCAGTTGCACATATTAGCGGACGCAATACTACGCGAAATGTACGTAATGCAGCGAGAAATTTCAGTCTTCGATGGTATAAATTATCGGGTCGAGCATAATTTAGAGAATGATGTCGGACGGTCGAAGGGTGCCACTGCCACCCTCATGCGCGACGCTCGGGTGAACTGGTTTATGCTTCCGTTTCCTCTTTCCTCAACCCTCGTTTCGGCGTGAGTTGAACTTTCTGCCATTCTCTCATTCTCCCTTCATCTACCCTCCTCTCTCTCTTGCATTCGCGCCATCTTTCTCACTCCCGTACTTCGACGAGAGATCTGCCACTCCTCGAGGACGACATAGTTTTAATTGGTTTAGCAATGTTCTCTGTCGGGTGTCAGGGCACCACGACGCTGACGATGACAAATGGCCGGAGTAACCCCTTGGTTCCCTCCTTCGCCGAATTCCGCGTGCCACTCGAGAAATGCGGGAGTTGTTGCGTGAAGCACCGATATCTTAAGAGAATCGCCAGCGAGAATTCTCTTCGTATTTCTTTTAAAAGTTTGGCGAAACGGCATTTTTTTCTGCAGGACATTTCGCGATGTATTCTCTAGGGATAGATCCGTTTAACATTTAGCTTCGTAACATTTGGCGACGCTCTTAATGCTGCACAGAATATACATAGAATTTTAAATTGAAGTAACTAACTGAGTAAAAAGAATTATTTTTTAAAATAGACAGACACAAATAGAAAAGGTATATAAAATATAAAAATTGTTTTATAATTTTTAATCGTTATAATGCAAGGATTTAGAAAACTGGTTTCCGATTTTGAATTGATTTCAATTTCGGAACCACGTTTCCTATCTGTTTCCGTATGCGCCTTTGCAATCTGATTAATCTCATGTGATGATAGAGATTCGATTTGATGCAACCGCTGCGTGATTCTCGGTTTTCGTAGGTTTTATTTCTATCGAATGTGGAAGATAGCGTATCTTATGATACTTCTTTCTTCCCTCTTGCTGCGGTTTCCACCACAAAATCGTACATATTTACGTAATCCGCTCCAAAATGGGAAAGAATCGTGAAAATCCTCGGGACTACCTATATTTATTCATATTTGTGTCATGTCTGTCGTATATATTCCGAATCATTCTGAAATCGGAATAAATCACACCACTGCAGGTATAAGGATCCAAAGCTTACTCTTTGTAAGCAAGATTTGGCGGAATATCCGAAAGCAGAATATTGAAATCGCGACCGCAAAGTCTGAAATCATAAACGTAAACTGTAA
Source organism: Trachymyrmex cornetzi (assembly GCF_001594075.2). Taxonomy (NCBI): domain Eukaryota; kingdom Metazoa; phylum Arthropoda; class Insecta; order Hymenoptera; family Formicidae; genus Trachymyrmex; species Trachymyrmex cornetzi. The sequence goes on along the minus strand of NW_017296691.1, from coordinate 1,607,551 downwards.
CTGCGGATCAATTTCAGAACTTTATTGATTATTATAATAATAACAATTTATGTATTACTTTCTTTCTACCTCTCTTCCGATTTAAACAAAATAATATTTTGAGAAGTTTTAAATAAGATTATATTGCTCTTGTGACATAAATACAGCTTCTTGCGAGATCGTCTTATACAAATCGCATTTCCTACACGCAATTCCCGTTCAGTGCAACACACAATTTGGAAGGATCGTGGTTCCTCTTGTTACAGAAGTCGGTGTTCTACCAGCGAGAAGTACGTGGAGCCGTTGATGAGAATTACAGTGCAGAGGGAAGAGACAGATACGGAAACAAGGTAAGCTCTCGGGCCCGAGATATAATACTTCCATAGTCGACGAGGTAACCGTCCGAAGACAATGTATTTTGCTCGACGTTCGACGAAATTGAATTACCGTCAGATCGAGAGAGCCCGGGCACTTCCTCTCCTCGCCGCCATCCTGGTTTCAATTCCTACGCGACTACAGCACTGCGATTGGACGAGCGTTGAGAAATTAAATAAGAGCGCGCAAACAGAGAGGACGTAGGAAAGTTCGTTAAAGAGAGACCGGGATGCGCCGGGAACGAAGAGTAAGACCAAACAAGACTCACTTTTTATTTTGCCCCCGGATACAATCGAATCTTTCCTTGCGCCCCTCTAGAAGGACGTGATATATCCATTTATGTCTAACAAGCGAGATAAGTCCTCGATGCAACGATCGACGGTACTGCGTCCTAATCGTTTATCGTGGAATTCTATTGAAATAGAAGACGCGACTCCGAAGATTCGTCTGAGATATCAACTAAGATTTCCAAGTATAGTGAATTCCTGCTAAACTTGAAGAACCCGGATTGATGCTGTTGCAACTAAATTTTAATGCAATTATGCAATATTACATTGCACGGAGTTGAACTTGGCTATTACTTGGAAAGATATGCTGTTGGCTATTACTTAAAAAGATATTTATTATATTATTTTAATTTAATCCTGTTGATTTTTTGTTTTCTAATATTTTTATAGATTTGTAAGAATAAAAGAAATTCAACTTAAGTTGCACTGAAAGAAAAGATTGGCTGCTGCAGCAAATTAGATGGTAAAATATGGCATTTTTAATTGGTTGCAACAGCCAATTTTTGGATGCTGCAGCCAATTGTTGGTTGTGTTAGCCTATCCGCAATGTCAGTATAGGATTTCGATTGGCTAACGCAACCAAAAATTGGTTGCTACAGCCAATTAAAAATGCTATGCCATATTTAACCATCTAATTTGTTGCAGGAACCAATCTTTTCTTCCAGTGTACACTGAGAAACTCATTTAGTTAAATCAACCAAGGATTTGTTTGCCCATATCCAAACAAGAAATTAATTGATGCAATAAAATAATTTAGTTGAAGCAAAGCATTTGGTTATTGTAACATTTTATTTGTTTCTGATAAACATTGACATCTGATAAAGTTTACAATAATCAAATGTTTACTTCAAGTAAATTATTTTATTGCATCAACCAAGGATTTGTTTGTCCATATCTAAACAAGAAATTAATTGATTCAACTAAATGGGTTTCTCAGTGTATAATTAATAATTTTTAAAAACGTATTTAAAATGAAGTGTAAGGATATTTTTATAGACATATTCAATTTATCAGCTAAAAATAAAATATAGTTTTTTAAAACTAATAGACATATATAAAACAATAAGCAATTTCAAACAATAATTGCAAAAACGTATGCACTTCAATGTTTTCGATGATATGTCAGACAAATATATTCCGTTATTTGCAAATACGAACCATCAGTCGTAGAACCGGATTGCAAAATCAACGTTAGACCATTCCATTTTGTTCATTTTGCGTAATTTTCAATTCTGCTTGTGACAAGAACGCATTCGCGGAAAATTCGTTGCATAATGGTCCTCTGTTTACGAGCCTCGGCATCATACAAATAAAAGTACGCCGTAGCGGATTCTCGCTTTTTGCAAAACGAGCGTCGAATGGAAATCGATACGACCGGGCGGGCGACATTTTCCTCCCATTGTGAAAAACTTTAGTAAGCCGGCTTTACTAGAGTTCACGCTGTCTCTTCAGTGAATATCCTGGTAATATTTGATCGTTGATCTAACTGTCAAGAAGCCATCAAATTGTCGACGTTTATCGTCCAATCATAAGATGCGCGTAAAGAAGGAAAGTATAGTGAATAATATTGTCTTTTATACGATAGCAGTGAGACTCAAGGAATAGAAGATACAACATTTGGAATATTATATTAACATTAAATTAAAGAATGCATAATAAATAATATTTTATATATATATACTTAATAAAATTATTCATTTAACATATTATCGATCCAAATGTTCATTCTTTTATCACTCTTAATAAAGAACCAAGTAAATAAAAGAATTTAACTATAATTTAACTATAAAACCTTGACAATATACAAAAATATGGAAGCTTAGCTATTTTATTAAACTTGAGCAATTAGGCAATATCAAATAATTCGATATCAGTTAATTATCACAATAAAATATATAGATACTGAAAGGGATTTCCCGTTTAGGAATTTCTCATGCAGTAATTATTGGAAAACGACACTCGCACACGAAATCTCATCCATAATATTTAAATCCATCTATCGAATGCAGTCCGTTCATTTGTAAAATATACATTATGGAAAATATTTAAATTATTTATGTATATAACTTCAGAAACATTTTTTGTTTAACTTCCCTTGATTGCATTTCTGATAGGCAACTTTCTTCGATGATCAAGTATCTCACGGTTGGATACGATTCGGCTTCCAGCGTAAAATGTTGTAGCGTCTTTGAGCAAGCTCTATAAATTTCTTATCTCTCACTACTACTGCTGACAGGCTTCTTTGCCGACAGTACTAGCGCTTGCTGCTTGTTCAGCGAGCAATTAGCGCGATATTAGCAACTCTTTAATCCTGGGCGTATCTCACGACTCGTTTCCCGGTACCTCGTTCTCGTTGAGACACGCCGATTAATAATGCAACCGAGAGAGTCACCCCTTCCCAGTTACCCTCATTGCTTTCGAAAGTTCGCTTCCTGATTCTTGGCCGACGAGCGGTATATTAATTATGCTCAGTCGAGTCCCGTTTATTGCTTCGCTGCCTTGAAAAACGGAAAATCGCATCGCAAAAAGGTTAATACGTAACGAGCGTCGAAACTCGCAATATTCTCGACGAAGCCTCGCGATAGAATTACTTTTTTCACTTCGGCTGCACAGCATGGATGCGCGCGCGCGCGCGATATTCTTTCAGGAAAAGGTCCATATTATCTAACGCCCGCGATTTTGTGATACTGTAATTAAACAAATGGCAGACGAGGTGAAATTTCCGTCATGTCTCTCGCTACTGTCTTAAGAAATAAACGGAAAACGTCGGAGACAACGTCGAGAAGTAACAATAATGCGTGCAAACAGTCTAGATTTCTTCCGACTTGCTTCCTTCAAGGGGGGTTACTTAGTCCATTACACACCGCGGGTTGCAAGGAAGCGCTTGCGAGTGTATACATGTCGGAGAGGGGCAAACATGGCGCGCGCGGGACAGGTTTCATTGAAAAAGAGAGTGGCAATTCCGGTGAGTACGTGGCGCAAAATGAAAAGAGCATTTCATGCACCGACGCTCTTTTCACGGTTTCTCGTGATAAATTCTTCAGCGTCTCATTACGGCGTGTTTCCGCGTGAAGGAACACAACACAAAATTGCAAATCCCGGCAACAGGGTTTAGATACGGCCCGTTTGCAATCCGTTTCCATCAAAAGTGTTCCACACCAGTAAATGTCCACATATTTCAAATATTTAGCCTTGTACATGAGTACATTTCTATTTTAATCTTGTTTTAAATACTTTGTTATTTCATCTTATACAGATAATTACTCTCTAAATCTGAATCAGTGGATAATCACTGATGTCAGTGTCAAGTATGCTACTATTCACTAATCATCCAGTGACGTATTTGGCACTGGATAATCAGTGAAATTCAATTTAAAAAAAAGAAGGTTTGAGCATTATATATTCTAAAATATTGATATTTGTATGTTAATTTCAATTTTCTAATACTATATTCATTGAATTTATGCACTAAAATAAGATTGATTATATCACATAATAAAGGCTAGCTAGGTTAGGAATTTCACATTTCACTCACTGATTACCAGTGGCATACTTGGCACTGATCTCAGTGATTATTCACTGGTTCAGATTTAGGAAGTAATTTATATATGTATATTAGGTATTTCGTAAAATTTATAAAAGTGTCTGCTTGAAAGATGTCAAGTTTGAGTATATAAAAATACATTTCTTATTTTATTGTAAAGCGTAAATAGTTATTATTATTATCTTTGAATTGCCATCTTTACACAATATATAAAGAAAAGAGAAAAAGTAAAATGTACTTATTTACTCCTTTTATATATCTAAATATAAAAATACTTAATAATGAGACAAATGTCTGGATTATTTTTTAGATAAATGAGGAGAGATAACGTTTTTCAGATTATTGCAAGAAAAATCTTATTTATAATTCGTAGAAGAAATTATCGAACACAGCTTATTTCTTTCCGCATTGGTTACTTCAAGAAAGAGAAAGATTGGCTTGAGCTAAAAGATATTTAATTCGACTTTTGCATTCTAATTGAATAATCTCAAAAGTTCAAAAGTTTGCTTGTGCGAAACTGAAATACAGAAAATTCTAGCTTCCGCATTTCTCTTGTAATCCTTTAAATGACATTCAACGTTCGGTACAGATCTCTTAAATATCACTTTAATAAGATGAAACAGATCCTTTAAATAATTTATTACGCAAATCACGAAACGATTAATCAACATTTAATATTAATTTCATTCCCTTTGATCATTTGCTTTAAATACTCGCACTCGGTGCAACGGAAAAACACAAGGAAATTATAATCAAGGAAAAGATAATCTCCGCTCAGCTCCAACACTTAAGGTTAAAAGCAGAGAGAGAGAGAGAGAGAGAGAGAGAGAGACAAAAAAAGAGAGATTGGGAAGAAGGAAGGATGGAAGAAAGAGAAGGGGAAGGAGGGTAAGTCTCTTTAAGGAAACGAAAGGAAACTTGAAATCGTTGAAGGAATATTTCTTTCAAATTACGTGTCTCGCGAATAGTTACGGAAACCAATTACTCGAAAAGACCTCGGTCACGTTCCATTTACTTTCTCTTGCCGCGATGCTCCAGAAGAATAAGAAAATATTACGATCGTTAAATAACTCTCCATATATTTCAAAGTTACTTGATTTATATCTGTTTATTCTGTTTATTTTTCTATTTATCATTTGTTGGTTTTATAAGGCAAAAACCGTTTAATATAAAAAAAGCTTTTATTTTTATATTTTACTTTAAAAATATAAAAACAAACTTTTCATATTAGGTGTTTTTTGCCTTGATTAAAGAATGGGTTATCTTTTCATTGCGAATTGCTACATAATCCACTTGCTGAAGCCGTTAACTTCGTTTCACGCTTCGACCGACCGCGAGAATAAAGATGAAAAAAGTGCGAAGGTGGAGAAGAGCAGGAAAAAGAACGGTGTGCTAGAGCATAGATCATATTTTAGTCCATCAACGAGCACATCACGTTTCCGCGTATCGCGTGTTCCACCATCCACTCGGAACATTCGAGCATGTCACCAGGACGAAGCGAACGTGTCACCTGTTCACAGCATCTACTTTACATGCTTATTCCAGTCTCGGCTTATAACGTTTGCCGCTACATCATGCGGATACGTGTGTGGACGTATAAATGCATGCATATGTGTGCGTTCACGTACATGTTGAGGTCCGGTGCACGTGCAGCTACCTCGATTTGCATAACACGCCAGTATTTACAGATTCGTCTACGTACACGAGTCCGTCTCCGTTATCGAGTCTGACTCGATGCAAATCCGTGCAATGAAAACGTTGCCGACTAAACCGATTAACTAGTTTGCGATTTGTTAGTCATGTTATATTGTCTCGGTGTCAAGCTCTGACTAGTATTAATGTTGAATATCAAAACTCATTTGCACATTTCGATTATTACCCACAACTATAACGATTTTCAATCAGATACCACTTGACTTCTTTTATTCTCTATTGATATTTCATATTCTTTCTTTTCTAAGCATATTATTTAACCTTTACGGAAAAGCCATTATAATGATGATAAAGTGTCATATTTTGTAAGTAGAAAAAATACATGAAAATAACAAATTATAACAAATATTACTTAAGGAAAAGCTATAAGATTTAAAAATACACCCCTATTCTCTAAAAGTTAAAGTTTTTCGGCCAAAAGCAAAAATTATTTCATTCATAATGTGTAGTAGCACTTATTTGATGATGTCCGACATATCGCAAGATTTAGATAGCTAATGTCTTCGTTGCAATTATTTTGGTTGTATACTTCACATGTATAATTTAACAGTACTTAAAATATAGATTATGTAGAATAATTTCTACATCAGTCTATCATTGCAAATTTAAGAAAGTACATAAAGAAATTATTATGCTCTTTACGTGGAGATGGGAATTATAATATATTCTACATAATCTATATTTCAAGTACTGTTAAATATAGTAAAATATACGATCAAAACAATTGCAGCGAGGATATTAGCTATCTAAATCTTGCGATATGTCAGAGACAGACGTTTCTACTGTGACAACAGGGACTAGATAATGTGATGTATAATTCTGTCAGTCTTCAGTACACCAAATGTCGCAGATGTCGTGGATGAGCATATGATAAAGCAATGTGGACGACGGATAGTTTGGTGAATTACGTTCGCGAGAGTTCAACGTTGGGTATCTCCAGAGGCCATCGATACAGTACGCCCGTAAAAGTTCACTCGCAGAAAATAAGTAGCGATGTCGCTACTCTAAACTGAAAGTGCGTTTAGATCTGACATTTATGGCACGACATTTCTTTCCAACACTCAATGTTGCCAGTATAAACGGTTAATACGTCCGTTTACAACCGGCTTTACCGACGATAAAACCCCGTTGTAAGATACCGAGCGTTATTATATTTCCGTACGAACGGTGGAAAAGGACGGGCCGAAAGGGAATGAAAAATGCGGAGAATAGAGAAAATGAGCGAGACGATAAATTTCTCTGTAGTCACCGGATCGATGAGACACCGCGAGTAGATCCAGGAGGAGGACCGGGATTCACCACGAGAGTCCCGCGCCCGGTAAACTACGTCGAACTATTTACAGATTTATCGCCATCCTCGCTGTTATTGTATTTCCGTGAAACGAAATCGGATGGAAAATACCGCGAAAAAGTCAGAGGAAAAGAAAAAAATTAGACGTTTTAAAAAAAGAGAAATTCAGGTTTCGCAGACAGAAATATATATTGAGAATAAAAAGCTTTCGCAGTATATATAGTAACGTTATTTACCTTGTTTTAATAGTTTAAAGAAGTGACACTTTATTCACAGTATAGACGAAGTATAGAAGTGCTTTTATAAAATTCTATTGAATGTTTGATAATGATAGTTAATAATATTGTTAAGTTTAACATATTACCTGTATAATAATCGCTGGAAAATTTTATTACACACTTTTTAATAAAAATTTTATTACACTCTTGACTTTAATCTAACGTCTTTTCTTTCACTTCGGGGAATCTACTCTCTTATCAAATTTTTATTGTAGCGTATACTTATAAATGATCTATTTATAAATTGAATATAAAGCATACATCTAAAACTTATAAGATGAAACAATTGCGTATACTTATAAATGATCTATTTATAAATTGAATATAAAGCATACATCTAAAACTTATAAGACGAAACAATTAATAATACTAGCGATATATTCCTATCAATGCTCCACTTGTAACTGACATTATTTTATTATTTTAAAAATATTCTTTCCTAAGAAAGAAATTATCATTGTTTTTACGTGAACAGCAATAATATGTTCTAAAGTTTGTTTCGCGAGTTAGATAATTATTTATATCCTTTCATGTGGCTCCCTCTAAAAAAAATTAATAAAAAATATCAATGTATGCTCATTTGATCGCATTTTTAAAAACGTACCAATAGATGGCCCACCCTGTACTAGCGATATATTCCTATCAATGCTCCACTTGTCACTTTCATTATTTTATTGTTTTAAAAACTTTTATTATTTTTCAAAAATATTCTTTCCTAAGAAAGAAATTATATCATTGTTTTCAGTTTTTACGTGAACAGCAATAATATGATCTAAAGTTTGTTTCGCGAGTTAGATAATTATTTATATCCTTTACGGAAAATGTTAGCCGCGTCAGCGCATTATAAGATGTATTCGAATATGCGTATGCAGACAGACGACTGAAATTCGGAATGAACAAAGAACCTAATGCGTATATGAGTGAATAGATTCTCGCGTCTGAGATTAACAATTCGTCGTTATCGAATCAGACACACCTTTGTAAATCCGTTACAATTCACAACGCACGAAATAGATTCCGCGTGATTGTCAACCTCGATGATTTTAATTTGGCGGAGCGTGCTACCGCCAATCTCAACAACTTCCAACTGCATTTCGCGGGATTATCATATTGTACGCGGCGACAAATTTGCGAGGCAGCCATGTGCGACGGCGGCGCACACGGAACGATATAATTATTTCACTAAGTTCCTCTAAACGAGCCAAAGCGACAGCATCGCGACGTACTCGCGCAAACTTGTTTGTCGCAACATTATCATACTTATTTGGCGTACCATCATTACGTCACTCACATTCACACGTTAAAATCGCGTTTCGGTCGCGAGACGCGCGTTGGTTTCGGATTTCAAAGTGTCGAGAAAAATAGTATTCCGAAATCGTGAAACGACACCTCGACAGATACTTCCTCAACACATACAAATATTTATACTCAAAGATGCCGAGATTATCGTCGTCGTAATACTTATCACGTGCAGGCGCGGAGTTATACCGCGACCACCGTCGCGGCGAATTTAAAAAGCAACTCGCGCACGCCGCGTAAATTTCTTTCCTGAGATTAATCCTCCTTCCATCACTCCTCTCCCGTGATCTTCGCACATAAAACTGAAGATTAAAATCTTATTGTCTTTCTGGACGCGCGTGTGTACTTTTCTACGTATAAAATGGTATTCAGAGCTGTTCTTGTACTAACGGATAAATGCATAAAACATTTCCAGATTCCATAATTGCCAAGAAACTTCATAATTTTGTTAATAAGTTTTGTATGAAACATTCTGAATATTATTTTTATCGAGAAATTCGATAAAGTACAATAAAACAGATAACACTCTCGAGCAATTATATAAATAAAAATTATCTAATGATATGTGTGTATAATTTCAGAGTAATTTTTTTTTCTTTGTCTCTTTTCCTTATCATTACTTACATAACATTTATAAGCATTTAATATCCGTATAAAGTTTCTACGTGTGAATCAGAATTCTAATCACTTTCTTAAGCGTTTATTTCTTTATATGAAGAAATGCATTTTTTTAAGACTAGACTTACACATTAAAGCACCAACTTTTTCTCTACACTGCAACTATTTTATCGCCATTTTTTCGGAAAGTAAAAAGTATGACGCAAGATAGGTGTCCTCCATAGGGAATCGTAAATACTTAACCAGTCAAAAGTCATGCTCGGGGTAGAAATAAATAAAATTAAACTGGAAGGTAGCAAATATAAAGATTAGGAGATTTGTTACATTATAGTGGGCAGGCACGTACTGGTTTCCGTTCGTGTTCGTGACGTAAGTTTATTTTGGCAAGTATTTGCAGTTTGCATTCAGTAGATCAAGTGGATTATTCAGTTTGTATACAGCGATTAAGTGGATTGTCTTCCTAGTCGCTGTAATAAGAAGCGTCGGATGCATTCGTGGCGCGTTTGCATGCGAATTCAGACTTCGAAGTTTCAAGTTTGATAAATTTCGTATTCAAGTATTAAGTTCTAAAAGAGCTCGTAAAGGCCACCATCGCTCCTCGGGGAAACTCTTCCTTTGATTAGCGAAACAGAAGGCTTGTTAACTTTAATTAATCTTGAAAACAGTTTTCGACATCTTACCGTTTCTCTTTTATCGAAGCGATTATAAGCGCGAAACAAATTGAGAGAATGATTTAATATTTAAATAATATTGCGAGCGACGCGTATTTCTTGTTGGAACTTGCAAAAGTACATCGTGTAATCGTGAACTATTAAAATTAAATTCAATCGCTACATGTAACGAGTGAAAAGAACTTGTCTTTAAAGAATTTAAAATAACAACAGCACATTCGGGGGATAAAACGTATGAAATGGAAAGCAAATATTTGCGTTCGTGCATGTTTCCATGTCGTATATTGTTTCAAGCCAGTGTTGGACGTCCAGCCAGTATGTAGGATTTTAAAATGCGTGTACATTTGCCTCCACATAGTTTATTTACGAGAAATGACTTTTTTTTTCTACGCGCAAAACAGCAGAACATTCGCTTCTACTCGTTACATATTTCTACGTTGTATTTTTGAATTATGCATTTTACGGAAAATAAGAATATTAATAATATACTTCGACATTTTAATGCAAAGAATTTTGCAAACAGAATCTGGTAGACACATGTACTGTGTAGAATTTTATAAAAATAGAGCAAAACAATATACTTTTGTTACAATATTAAAATTTGTTTCTTATTCTATTTCTTATTATACTTTTTAATCAAAGTACTTTCGGAATTTTAGAATGGCTTTGTTATACTATAATACATTTAATAATATTAAAATATTTCAAAAAATTAAATGTAATAAAATTTTTACTAAGAAAAAAACATCGATTTAAATCGAAAAAAAATTACGGCGAAAGTACATTTTATAGATTGATGCAGCTTTGTTTCCCAAAGCTCTCGCGGAAGCAATGTCTTATACCACGTCTGTGCCATAACTGTCGGAACACCGAAGGTTCTATTACTCGCGCTTAATTGATGCGTATTAGAAGGATCTCGCCACGACTCCATTGAAAGACTAACGTAATCTTTCCACGTCGCGTATACCTCGTTAGAGATGCAGGCAGCGTGCTCAGCACCTGGCGATGAATCCGCAGAAAAGCATCGGGCGTCGACGACGACGCTGGATGGCATGAAAGTGGTTCCGACCGTCTTTATAAATTACTTTATTCCCGCCCCACCCCGAACGTAACCGACAGGTATAATACTATGATATATCGTTGTCGCCAACCACCCTAGCTTCTCGCGCGAACGCTGGGAAACTGTAAGGTAGAGAATTGGGGTGAGACGGAACTGGTGTCTGTTTGTATGCGTGGTTCAGTTGTTGCAGGAGGAGAGAAGAAGCGAAGGAGCAAGAACGGAGACAAAGACAGAAACAGAGGACAGAGAGAGACAGGGAGGGGAGGGGGGGAAGAGACGAAGAGAGGAAGAGCAAGATAGGATCGGGACAAGAAGGAAGAAAGAGAGGAAGGGTTGGTTCAAGAGGCGAGAAGACGAGGGCGGCTTCCTAATCAGCTTACTTCCGTAGCTCACACCTTTTGTACCCCACGCCAGTCCCCGGATTAAAGCATTGCTGTTGCCGGTTATTATATCACAAGATACGGGCGAGCGGTACGCGCCCGTGGGGCAAAGTACACAACAATAACATGTGGTTCCATGCAGATAAACTGCGCCAACGGAAACAATGCCGGTCTGACCCTCGTGGGGTCGACGTTAAAGGTATACGCCACTGGACCGAACAAGAATTACGGTCTCGCCCCGGTAATTTCAGAACCAGAGCTAACGGGATTAAGTTGCCTAGAAGTTCGCGAATACATGAACAGTAATGAGATTCACAACGTGTTTGAGTAATTTTTCAGTATCTAACATTAAGAACACAGTTTAGTTGCGTTATAATAGCCGTACCGTTAAAAATGAAGAATTTCTCATGATTTAAGTTTCATAAGCGCAAATAGTTTATGGGAACTTTATTTAATCTTATCATTATTTTGTTTAAAACAGATTTTATTTTGATAGAATTTTACTGTAAATTGGTCTAAAATGTTAAAAATTTCAAGCTTTAAAAATATGTTATAAATAGTGATGCTAGATATTCTTTATATAGGGTTTATTTCAAAATAAAAATTTGTGGTAATCATATATTTTTAAAATACTACTTCTACGGGTACTTTCTATAAAAAAGCTACGAATTTCGCGGGTTATCCATTAGTCATTCTAAATCCATTATTATAGAATGCGTTTCGTAGACATTGCAGTTCACTTTATCAGAGTGAGGAGCAGTCTGGCTGCACTGGTATCAGCTGTTCCTCGTCCTAATGAAGTAAACTGCAATGTTCATAAAATATTTACGTTCTAATAATGAATCTAAACACGGAGATAACCCGCAAAATGCATGATTAATCGTATTAAAGTTATCAACCTTATTCAATTGCGTAAGCGTGGTTATAAGTGGTTGCAGTTGTAAGAATTCGCCAATTATAGCTGAATATGAGGAGAATATCCGACTATGTTGATCAATTCTTACAGATACAACCACTTACAACCACGCTTACGTAATTGTAGAATAAGCTTAAGAATAAAAAGATATTTTTTATGAATATATAAGTATAAAAAGCTTCTTGTAAGAGACTTTGAAAAATTATGCAATACAGTCAACAGTTGTAGATCGATTGAAATTTTTTTTTGCGGAAGTCGTAGGAGGAACTTTATACGCAAAAGATGTTTGAACTGTGTTAGCTTCTTACGCGACTATTCAAAATTTAATGCATGCGAGGAAGCTGGCTTATTTGCTCTTGACAAAATTACTCCCGTAGAGCAGGGTGTATCCAGGTGAAATGTGATTTCATAAATGACCTAAGGGACGTTGCGACATTGATCGTCTTGCGGAGAGGAAGTGACATATATAAGATCTGTATACAACAAACTGGATCACATTAAATTACAAAAATACTTGCAGCATTTGCCATATCAAGTTTTTATTTTAAAATATAGATATTATTTGTACTTATTTATTTGTGGATACGTATTTAAAATTCATAAAATATATTGTGTTACATATACCTATCCCAAGTAATACACACTAAGAGAAAAGATTTTGTTATAGAAACAAATCAAGGGAAAGCAAATGCGATATTTGTTAAAAAAACAATCGATTTGTTACGATTGCAAATTAATTCATCAATGTAACAAATAATCAATAGTATCGCTAGCAAATAAGAGGCTCATATATACATAAAAGTCGTAGACGGTTACAGGTCTCAAATCGTAAGAAATTGACTAATTCTAGTCAAGTATTCTCCCTATATTTGACTGTGTTTGGTCGGTTTCCTACAACTTAAGACTCCACGATCATCTACGAATTCTATGTAAACGAGCTACAGTCTATCCAAAAGATAGGTTAGATTCTATATAGTTTGTTTCTGTTACTAATAATTGGTTGGTATAGCAGACTAGCAGCAATCACAACAACATAATTTGTTGTTACATATTTACCGATCACCGGTTAAAGGTACTGGTGGCTTGCTGAACTAACAGAATCCTTTCTCTCAGTGCAGCAGCGCTTGTAAAGCGCAAAAAAAAGCACAAATATACTTTTTAGCCTTTTTTTAACGCTTAATAGGCGCTGTGTGTTACTTGGGCATGTTTATCATCATATGATTCAAAATATATCAAATATATCATCAACAAGAGTACAAAACAAAATGTTCTTATTTATTATGTAGTTAAAATTATATCAGTAATTTATACATATCGATCAGATTTTAATAAATAATATGATAACAGAAAGCACACGGTAAAAAGAGGATCAGTTATCATTCAGATAAAATGTAATCAACAAGAATTAAATAAAAATGGAGAAGAAGAGAGAAAAAGAAAGATTATGTTATATACATACATATGTTCATTAAAAAATAGAATCGATAAGCATGATAAAAAACATTTTTATATATAAAATATCTTTAAGATATAAATAGGATGTTCATTATAAATAATGTTATACTTATAAGTAGATTAAAAAGTTTTAACTTTTATATGACTTACATTATAAAATTATCTTTCTCCTTCATCTCTTTCTTTCTTTTTCTTTTATGTATAATATATTTATTAAATTTTTTATTATGTATATGTATTATATATTAAAATAATATATAAATTTGCAACTTATGTTAATTTTTTAGCCTTTTACTTCCTATATATAGTATATATCACCTAAGGGTAGAAAAATAATATAATGTTGTAGAATTTATTTCGAAGACAAAACTTATTTCGTGGTTAATCATAATTGGCAACAGCTTATTGCTGCAAAAGATTCGTTATCAGCGTAATCTCATACGTGTGTTCAATTTTATTAATATAAATATATGTGCTACACGATTACTTTAGAAAGTTCTTCTCAAGGATGCTTCTACTTTGCGAGTCACAGTCTCCCCCTGCAGTCGACGTTAATTAATGTAACTCGACGAGGAATACGAGCATAATTACTTTGCTCGAGTAGCCGGAGCCGAAAGTTTGCTCGTTATCGAAGCTCCACGTAGTTACACATAGACGACGTAAGGCACATCGATAATCTAGTCTTAACACCGGATATTATGATATTATCACCTTTTCTAGCCTTCTGCTTGCATCTTATGGACAGTGGTCAGGCTATAAATGCATTGTTAACAACGCTGCACCAAGAATTAAACTTCTATTAAATACAATTTTCCAAGGTTATCATTTGCGTGTATATTTCATAGAATGGAACATTCTTTTTTTTATTGTAAGAAAGAGAGAGAAGAAAAACAATTTTTATTTACAGAATTGCTGTAAATAAAAATAATAATAATTGCTGTAACGCGGCTGTAGTAAATTTTAAAATAATGTAACAAATCAATCTAATTTGTTAGACAACTTATACAAGAGTACTAACAAAATGCATATGCAATTATTTCAAAATATAAAATTTATAATTTTAAATAGTAAATTTAATGAGAGAGATACTAAACAAATATCCCAATATGTCGAGTATTCAATTAATTCAAACAAGTGATTGAACAATTTATCTGCATAATCATGTACACTATTGCAATTTTCAGTAATAATGCGTATTATTAATTATGGTTCAAAATTATTATCAAACTAAATTTCCTATAATAATACTTGAGATTTAGTGCCGCTATACGTACTTCGTGTTACAGTATTAACAAAAAGATATAAAGTATATCTATACCCTATAATTAAATTAAATGCATATCGTTACATATATATACTTTATACTTCATGTAAATATACTTTAATAATGAAAAGAACAGTGATTGATAATCGATGAAGCTGTGATTTAAAAAGCATCACGACTAGATTTATTTATATATAAGTTTCTTTCTATATATATATAAATTAAGTAAAATATTAAAACTGGTACATTTCTAATCCATTTCCACTTTCATACTTTTTTATCCCACTAAGCAAAAATTTACAGCAATATTACTGCAATGTTTGCAATGTTACCATAAAATTTCTGAAACATTGTAATGTTGCTTCCGGAATAATCTGTGCCGTATGAGTATCAAACTACAAAATATTTCTGATCTCTTAATAGTTTAATAAAAAGTCAATTTGAAATTATTATTAACTTAAAAGCTCTAAATTTATTTCTGTCCAAAAGCCAAAACGAATTTTTATTTATTTTTCGTACAAAAAATTTATGCATTATCTATTCCAAAGTTCTTATAGAACTATTTAATTTGAGTATATAACAGACGTGCAATAATACAGTTTTCCCGGTAAACTATTCTTGTTGTGTACGTCATATTCTGAAGCTTTAAATCTATTTGCAAAAGGGCTAGATCATAAAGCCACACGGCAAAGACGTTGTCAACAAACTTTACATAGCGGCTTTGCGTTTCCGAGCTTTCTCCTAGCTCGCACAGCATTTTTCGTGGTGCACATGCAGGTGTATTACTATGTAACCCGCAATGACGCGGTTTGCGCGTCACAGGTTGAAGGGTCGTGCGTTAGATGGTCACCTCGTGACAGTCAGGCCCGTGGCGCCGAGGAAAGTTGAACTCACGCAAACATACGGTAGGACGAACGCACACGGCAGTGTTTGGCGACGGCCGGATGTACGAGGGTAGCAGACCACATCACTCGTCGTCCCGGCCGGATGTCCCGACATTGAAATACAAGCGAACTCGTGCGCGTCCACCGGGGTTACTAACCCCTACAGTTCTTTATCGCTTCTCTCCTCTTCTCTTCTCTTCTCAATCTCACGTCTCTGTAGTGAGAAAGTCACTCATATTGATTACTAAGAATATAATCACTGATCGTTACCACGAAATAACAGTTTCCAAAATTATAATAATTTTCTGTCTTACACACATCTCATGTATTCCATTTAACATTTTGCAAATGGAACAAATCGCCTAATTATTTAATTAATTAGTAATAAAATTAATGTTTAATTAATTAGTAATAAAATTAATGTAATCGTCATCTTTAAAAATATTATGACAAATATTAAATAAATCTTATTTCAGATAACTATATTTATTTTGTAATTAAGAAATTGTTATTTCATTTAATTAAGAGTTTTTTAATATTATTTTACTTTATTTGTTGCTTATATGTATTTATTAAAATCCAAAAAATTTCTAAATCCAATAATTTTAACTTCTTGATGAAATATCATTGTATAAAGAGAAATTAGAGGTTTTTCTTCAGCTAAATATTCAAGAGTTTCGAAGTGTTAATTCTTAAAAAATTTGTCAACTTTGATATGAAATGCTTGATATCAAAATGTTAAATTATAAAATTACAGATAACATTATTTACATTTTCTAGCTTTTAAAGTATCTCTTTTTTATTCACAACTATTTAAAAACTAACATTGCCATATATTCGAGAAGTATCCTGTACTGATGGCTGATGGCAATGCCTCACTGTCCTATACAATACTGCTCTCACGAACTACTTTTCCCTCCCGCATTCCCGAATATATCTTCCTCACGTGCAATCTTTAAAAGTTCCCATTACTGCTCGGAGTACAATCCTCGTTGTATCGTCTCTACCCATTGCGCCCTGTCAGAGTTCATAGTGGTGCCGGCACTCGAGCAACGGTCTCCTTCGTCTCGGGGGTATTTTATCGTGTCGCCAGTAATAAGGTTTCCACGTGTAAGAAACCACCGAGGTGTTCCGCGATATAGGTGGTCGAGGAGCGGTACAGAAAGAGACAAAGGGGGCGGCAAACGCGGCGATGGGGCGAAAGCGGCGGGGTAGCGAGAAAACGAAACAGGCGGGACGCGGTGGAGTGTGCGCTCCACCAGGCAGCCAGAGAATCCAATCGCAATAGAGTTAAGTGTTCGAGAGTAAAACCTTGCCGAGGCACGACCTCGATTACTTGCCCAGGATTTGTTACGGCCACCTTTTCTGCCACTTTCTAGCGGGTAACCTCTCCGCTTCTTCGGCACCATAGAATCGTCCCAGAGTCTTTCTTTAGCAGCGAGCCTTCCTGAAAGGCAAGCAACGTAACATGGACGTAACACTAAAGGGAGTAAAAGAACGCTTTGTTCCCCGCACCGTTGCCAGGCTTTTTTCCGCTATCAAGCACAAGGGACTTCCGATTGGCCGAGTTTAGTCGGCCACCAATTCTCGACGTTGCCGTCGAATAACGTGTCGTAAAACACAAATTTTTTCGTATGCCACTCCTTTATTGGCACTCGTTCCCATCCGTTTTTGAACGAATTGTTTGCGTTTCAATATCAAAGAAGCCTTTTGCGATGGAAAATTCAAGAGATACCCGTTTAATAAATAAGCAGATAATGTTCATTGAGATTTGCTTTATCTAATTTTATATTGATGTGTACTGATAAAAACCAATGACATCTTAATATTAAAATTTGCCCCTGTTCTCTTAAGAGATTTAAAATGTCAATTATTAATTTACACAGAGATACGAGCGTGAATCTATTGTTGATATTTGAAGAACGATTAATAAGCTTTGAACTTTTATTTTCGATCGGATAATCTAGTTGCTAATATTATTAACTTTACTTATATGATGAAAACTTATAATTATCGAATATTAAATCAATACAGTTTTAAATAAAACATATTAATAGAATAGAAATAAATATAGTAAATACAAAAATTAACAAAAGCATTGTTTTAAATTAAAGAATTCTGAAAAGACTCAAGAATTATTCTGTGCATCAACTATTAGAACTGATTAGAACATTATAATTATAAAAATAGATTGTAAATTTAGTCGAATTGATAGAGAAGTGATATAAATAAAATAATATGTAGTGTTTGTTATTTTTGAAGTAATCAAAATATTATCTGCTGCCATATAACATATGTTTATACTCAAGAGTGATATTGTACGCGGTACATTATTTGTTTGTTCTTAAAAAATAATGATTTATATCGCTGGCGTTAAAAATGTTTTAATTATGATAGCAAATTATGTTGCTAATAAATATAATAATAAAACATAATTTCTATATTACTGCGATACAGGAGAATTATAATATTGAACTCGTAAACGCTTAGAAAAATAAAAAATTATTTATCATAAAAGACAAATAAGTTTCAAAAACGGTTAATAATTGTATTGTATACATTGTACCTGAAAATTTTTCAAATTAAATTACAAATATATATAATTAAATTAAATTAATTAAATTATTGATTTGAAAGAAAAAAAGATTGCATAATATGCGAAGCTTTATGCAAAATTACTTGGAAATATTACAGATATTTTGCGAGTATTCACAAATTAATGGCTAGTATTATAAACTATCATAATATAGTTGCTTTTTGCAGCATCTTACAATTCTGTCAAGATTCCAAAATGCGTCTTTATATACACGTTTTGCATCCGTTATTGCGTACTGGTTGGTAAAGCTACGATCGGAGTACCGGGATTACTCGCGGGATTCTGCCCGGCGGCAAAAGCCGCCTTAATGCAATTCCGAACACATTTTCTTAGTTGGTTCTTCTTGTTTTACTGTGAAAATCCTCGAGGCCGTTATGTTGGTAACGATAGAACCGGCACGGCAGGCTGTTACCGCCACATGCCGCCATAATATCGGACAAAAGTTTTCTGGCTAGCAGGAGAAAATAATTTGATATGACTCGTCGTTGTGCAGGTGGAACTTCGAACGAAACGAAGATCCTCTAAAGTACAATTATAAAGCCGATGGTACCGCTATTGCCAATTAAACATAGTGTTGCGATACAGAAGGTTCCAAGATGTATTTTTTCTTTAAAAAAAAAATTCATTTCAAACTGTCTTTATAACACAAAAATTGATTTTTGTAAAAATTATTATAATATAATGATGTTATTTACAATTTACCATAGAAATTTCAAATTTAAAAGGAGTAAAAATTTTGAACAAAGCTAAAATGAAAAACTTAAAGTATATTTTTGTAAAAATTATTCGTTTAAAATATATAATTTTTTTCTAATATTAATATTTATAGTATCTTAACAATAAACCAAGAAAATAAAAGCAGTTCTGTTATTCAAATTGTTATATTAAACTATATTATCTCTATTTCTTCATGTGACAATAAATTAAATTTATGATAAATAAATACTATCGTTAGTTTTCTTCATATGATTGACATAATTTTATGCTCGATATAAGATAAAAAAAAAGTTGAAAAAAAGGAAGCAAAATCATAAAATCGCATTAAACCTTTTGCAAAAGCTATATCATAAAGAGAGTTATATTGCAAGAAAGAAAGTACAGTTTGCGCTCCATATTGAGTGGAAAAGTTAAGAGATCGCGAAGAAGATTTCTCCTCTGCGCCCTCGCACTTCTTTCCCTTTGTCTCTTTCCTTTCCCTTTCTCTCACTCTTTTGCAGCCTCTTTGTCCGTAACCCTCAAAGACGCTCGTTTAAGCGTCCGATTTCTCCTCATTCTCCTTCTAGAAGTCTCTCTCTCTCGTTCTATCTCACTTATTCTTCTCACGATTTCCCATTACGACACGCCAATGGTGAGTTCCGAGGCTTATTAAATTGTAACAATTTTAATTAGGGAAGCACCGGCCCTTACACTCTCCCTTCTCCCTTTTCTGCAGTTTTGTTTTCTTTGTGTCTAAGAGTACCTATCTCGCAATTAAAGATATTCTTTTTATCTTCAGTACAAAAAAATTAGATACCCACTCTGCAGGCATTCTTTAATTTCTTGTTTTAAATTAGTACCACCTGCGTAACATCATCGTTTTATATTTATTAAATAGGCATGAACGAATATTTATTGCACATGGATTTCTTATGATCGTAGAAACTGTAGGCGTATTAACAAAAAATGTAGTGATGATGCTCGAGCTTTTTTTACTGAGAGAGTTCGGAATTAATTCTTCTTTCAAAACAGTAACATTGTTGCGAAAAATGGAAATATTAAAAGTTATTGATTAGAAGGAATTTCAGAACATGAATATGATTCGACATTGCGAACTTTGAGTTGAATCTTGATACATTAAAATGCAAAACAATAAAGTATTTAAATTTTATTTTTTTGTGCTAAAGCATATTCCTTAAAGACATTTTTTCTTTTTTTAATAAATAAATTTTCTACATATTTATATTGCTAAGCTGAATACTACTACTTGGTTTAATTAGAGTATATAAATTTTTTAACATCACATGATTTGTATTAACATATAGATGGCTCGCACAGAAACAATGTAAACGCCCAAATTGACGACAAATTAATTTGTTGTGGCATAAAAGTAATTTTAATAAAATGCATACAGAAATAAGTAGTTGAAGAAAAAAATTACATTAGGAAAGGAACATTAAGGAAATTATATTGGACTAAAGACTAAAGTTTATTATTGCTTTAAAGTCAAAGCGATGTAAGAAGCGATGTAAGAATCTTATATCGGTATTTAACTTTTTATTTCGATCTTTATGTTACATAAAAGAATTATAATAATTTATTTATTATATTGTAAAGTAATATAATTATTATTTATAATTATTAAAGAAATAATTGTCTAATTTAAGAATTACTTTTATTATACTCATCATATCAGCATCGGCATCATATAATAAAGACATAAAAAAACATATATTTAAAATATGCGCTTAAAATATGGCATTATGCATTTTAATATGTGGGAACTTAAAACCGAATATACTAGTGGAAAATTTTGTCAGTTCCGGGAGTTCCCATCCATTTTCTTTCATCTCCGTCACAAAATTTTTAAAAGTTCGATTTGCATACAGATCATTGATCAATTTTTGCATTTTCGGGGAATTTAGCTTCTCGATGAAATCGGCAAAGACCTTGGAATTATGCAATTTCTCATTGTAAAGAGCTAGAACCTTATCAAAAGGTATTAAATTATAAATATCCTCCAACAATCCTTTTATCCCATCACCGATCTTTTGTATTCCAATTTGAGATTTGAAAATGCTTTTTATTTTAGACGGCACATAATCCTCCATGCCAATAGCCCTATGAAATGTTTTGATGTAATCAGTAACATTCAATCCAGCCTCCTCCAGATATACTACTAATGCTTGATGTTCTTTAAGAGCTTCAAGATCGCGCAGACTGGAATGGAATTCTGGTGTCTGCAAGTATTGCAGAGAGTGCTGTACTTTTTCGTCTTCGGCTATATACTGTAAGGTTATCTCATTAATTTGATCAATCGGAAGAAGTTTCACAAAATCCATCAATTCGTCTTCCAGCGTAGGCTCTTGGTAAACAGTAACATCGTTCGGTACGATAAGGCCGAAGAGAATATACATGATGTCAGCTGTAATCTGCGTATTCACTCCGCTGCTTTTGAGTACATTCAAAATGATCTGCAAGGATTTAATTTGATAGACTTTGTCTACAGCCTGCTGGGCATTGTTTGACTTCAGTTGGTTGACAAAACCGACGAAAGCTGAAGAAGTTTCCATCTTTTGCACGTAAGTATGCATGATCGTGGCAATAGGAAGTACACCCATAATATCTTTGTAAAGTCCTACAATCCCACCAGTCCTCTGTATGACCAAAGAATATAAACGAGAAGCTGGTGGTGTGATCCTATCGATACCAAGAGCATCGTTAGCTTTATTTACTAATGAATAATTCCCCTCTATTTCCTGAACGGGCTGTATGCTCATCTTGAAATTTTGCAGGAGTTATTGGGTCATATGGGTTATATGTAACTATTTGGCATAATAAAAGTTTCAAAAATCGAGGTACCGAAAACGGGCATTTTTTGCATGGAGCTTGCGGAGGTTCTTTATCATCAGATCTTTTAATACGGTCGAAGATACAAGATTATTAAAAGCGTTTTGTACTTCCGGATCGTTTGATACGTAATCCAAAACGATAGTTTGAATTTCTTTAGAAGGAATTAAGTCCAAGAAGTCTTGGATATTCTCATAAAGAGGACCTGAGCCTGGGAAGTCCGGGAACTGATGAGTTTGTCCCAGACCAATAATGGTCAAGGCGGCAAATAGCGCTGATATATATTTCATCTGTAATATATTCACGCGTAAGAAGTTAGTATTAAGGGTGTCACAATTAAATTTTTTGTACCAAAATTTAATATTTTGTGTATAAATTTTAATATAAAAAAAAAGAATTATTTTTGAAACTACATTATTTTTTAAAATATAATTGTTTTATTTATGATTTACGTTGACAAAGTAATAATAAGAATAATAAAAAGAAATAATTATTATTATTTAATTAAGATGTTTTTCATAATTATTATTTGTTTTTGTTAAAAAATATAATTTTATTTATCTGTTCATGCATATATGATCTTTTTATAAGAGACTATGTTTTTACTTACCATGACAGCTGTTGATGAGCACAAAGACATTCGAGTTCTAGCTAGTTACCACAGATTTATATATCAAAGTTATCTTAAATCTTGTTAGAAAAGTCAGTTAATAAAGGATTAGATAAGATAAATTTAATATATAACAAGTAAATATCATACTATTTACTTCGTTATACATAACTTTTTACTTAATAACAAGACATTTTATTAGAAGTTAGAATTTGTAGAAAGTTTTTGTTGTATTTTTTTTTTAAACAATTTTAATAGCGTAATTTCACATTTACCGTAATAAATTTATATATTTTACTTTTTACAGAAAAGTTATGGATCATTTTTTAATATTACTTATTTTTTATTTGATATTTCACTATAAATTATAAATTCTGTCATAAAAATATTGTGGTTATTTAGCAAAATAAGGACAATAGTTATTATTATAAATTTTTCATTTTATTATTTTAATAATTATATAATGTTCTCGACACATCTGATGTTTTATATATTCAATATTTTTTACAACATAGAATTCTATACCATTTGTTAATAACACAAAACATAGTAACGTTATGAAGGCATATCGTATTTTTAATTCTTTTTATTATATGTCAAACAAATATTATCAATAACAGTTTTGCCCTTTATTTTTAATGATCGCTATGTTATTATAAAGTCCAGATAAATATATTTCTTCGAATGAAATATTTTTAACCGTTATCTTGGATAATCCTTGTTTAATAACGAGAAATGAGGAAGTTGTTATCAATGATAAATTGCATTGAGTACATATTCTGACAAATTTGATACGAATCATAGCACGATTAACATCAAACGTTTGGAAAAAAGAAACATGACTTAATTATGAATATCTTAATAAACACATTATAATATAAAATCTAAAAAGTAGAAATATATTATTTTTCCTCTGTAAAGAAAATGTAATGATTTTAAAATACAGACTAGCAAATAAAACAGTTCATCAATCACCACTCATAGTAAGATATTGCACACAAATTAAAGAGATAACACAAATTGTTAAATACAACTATATAGTAAAAGATAGACATATAATAACAAAAAATAAAAATTGTAAAGCAAATAAATAAAAATATTAAAACTGAAACATTCTTTAAATGTTAAAGTCAATTACACAGTAAAAAATCGTGCGTCCATATGTAAAATTTTTCTTATGTTATCACATTTTGATTATTACTTCAATGTAAAATAAATAACATACAACTGATATGTTATTATTTTTGTAACATTTTGATGTGTTAGATTCATGTCACCTTTCTAACTTAACAATTGCGTATGTCAATTAAAAATGGAATATTATTTTGAATGTTTTTAGCACAATTGTTTCAATTAATCTATATATCTCAAAGTCAATTTAACATCTAAGAATTTTTCATTTAACATTATACGAACAAAAATGTTTTATTAACATTTTCTTACGAGTTACTGCAACTACTCTTCTATGTACTCTACTTATTTTACATGTTAGTTTTAAGTCACCCTTAAAGTCAAAATAACAAATATAAATGTAAA
>NW_017296691.1:1513539-1582799 GCF_001594075.2 Trachymyrmex cornetzi | reverse complement strand
TGGCTTGCTAAATTAACAAAATCCTTTCTCTCAGTGAGTATTGTGTCAATTATTTAACATTTCTTCGTTCGTTAATAAATAACACAAGACGAATGAGTTACTTTAACTTAAAATTTAGAGTGGATCTTCTGGGACATGTAAAAAATGTTAAAATTTTCTTTTTTACTGTGTATTTATATAAAAATGAGCAATTAAAATATACCGTTAATCCAAATATATGCAAATATAAATTTTACAAATATTTATCGTATTTAGAAGAAGAGTTGTGTTATATTCACACATTCTTATTATTTCTTATTTTATACAGGTACACGGAGAGAATTTTTTCTTAGAATTTACCCTGAAAATATGACAATCGTGGGACAACATTGTATTTCCAAGAATTTTAATATAAATCTCTCTCATTCATTAATAAAACTACAATAAAGTATAAAATAAGTTTGATCAATTTTACTGAAGTGCATGGTAAAAATCTTTAAAATATTGTATTGTACCACAATCACCATATTTTCAGGGTAAATTTAAAAAAAAAATTCTCTCCGTGTATATACATATATAATATATTTGGAAAGCTAATCAAATTCGTCTAAAAACTTATCAAATAATTCTTAAATTTTCATACGAATCAATCATATCTCAATCTAATCGCAGTTTCTTATCGAATTTCTTAATCTTTTCATACAATTTGATCACTAGTATATAAATGTATGATAAATTATTCACGTTCGCAGTCTGCATCTACAACTGTCACGGTAAGTAAAGTTTCTTCATACATCTTACATGTATACATATGTATACTGAGAAATTTAACAAGTTATATTTATGCAAGTGATTGTCCTTTCTATTTTTAGCTTCATTCAATCAACCCATCTACAGTTTAGTACAAATTTCGTTTTTAATAGAAATTTAATCATATATAGATTTCTTCTTTCGAAAAATTCTTATAATTAATGAAATATATATGTGTATTTTTAATTTTATTTTGTGTGGTGTATTTGCTTTGTTTTGTTTTAAATTTATTAATATTTAATTTAATAGTTATTCAAGAAAAATCTAGTTAATCTTAAATAAGATGGAGAAATAAAGAGCATACGTCTTTGTATTGTTTATTATATTCCTTATATTGTTTTGTACTATATTTTGATCTTCAATTTGATCTATTTTATTCAAGAAAAATCTAGTTAAAATTAAATAAAACTAAGAAAAAAAGTATATAAATATTATAAAAATATGTAACTTTTTGTTATATATTTTTAAATTTTTATCTTAATTTGCAAAAAGATTTAATATTACAAAAAATTTTTAAACTTTGATTTATTCATATATAAGATAAAAATTATAAGTATTATCATGTAATCTTAACAAAATAATTATTATTTATGTCATTTATTTTTTATATGTAATCGCAAGTACTTTGTATATATGAAAATTAATCATTAATGGAAAATGTTGATATATTTTTCAAAGTAATGCTTTTCATAACATGATAGTTATACATATTAAAAGATATGTTGTATAATACGCTCAATATTAATTTACAGATGAAATTCACATTAAGACTATTTGCCATCTTGGCTATTATCGGTTTGGGACAAACTCACCAGTTCCCGAATTTCGGTACAGGTCCTCTTCATGAGGATTTACAAGACATTCTAGATTTATTTCCTCTGGAAAAAGTTATCGATGATGTTATATACTATGTGATGTATGATAATGAAATACAAGAGATATTTAATGACTTTCATCAAAGTACACCTATAATCAAACGCATGCTGATAGATATCCAAACCATTCCTGAAGTACTCAGGCTAATTATCTATTTGCATAATGAAGGCATCAATATTTTTAACGTAATGAACATGATTAACCAAGCACATGATATTAAGGAACTCGTACCATCCAGTTCTCAAACGTATTCTATAGAGAGGAAGACCGGCGGACTCCGCGGATTGATCAATGAAATCAAGAAACACATTGATTATGATATCTTTATTAGCATATTTGCGGACAAACTAAAAATCTCTACAGCCTTTATCAACTTCATTAACCAACTTAAATCCAACAATTTCCAACAGCTTGTTAACAAAATTTATAAAATTGAAACCTTTCAGTTGATCCTAAACTATCTTGAAGTTAAATCAGTGAGTTTAAAAATTGTAGAAGATATCATGTATCTCATTCTCGGCATCAAGGTACCAAGTCTTCCTTCTAAAACGATAATAGCAGAACTAGAAGATTTCATCCATCTTATTCCGATAGAAAAGTTTCTCAGTATAATAGTCCAGTATGTAAATGAAGACGAAAAAGTACAAAAAGCTGCACTGTTCATATTCACAATTGAGTTCCACGATCTGCTGCGCGCTCTCGAAGCTCTTAAGGAATATCAAGCATTCGTGATATATTTAGAAAAGACTGGGCTCCCTGTTATTGAATTTATTCAAGCATCGCATCATGCTATCGGCATGGAAAAATATGTGCCACCCAAAATAAAGAATCTTTTCATGTCTCTAAGTAAGATACAGAAGATCGGTGATGGAATGGAAGGGCTGCTCAAGGATCTTTATGATGTATTACCTTTGGACAAAATTGACGCTCTTTACAGAAAAAAGTTAAAGACTTCCAAAGTCTTCACTGATTTCATCGCAAAGATTACGTCCAAAGAAATGAAGGAAATCATCAAGAATCTAACCGCTCACGAGACCTATAAGTTGTTTATCACGAAAACCAATGAAGTGGGATTGGATGTGAAAGGATCAACAAATCTTAGTAACAGAATAATTGGCCTTAAAACCCTATACTAAAATCAATGTTTATAGTTTGAACGTTTGCAATTAATAATTTATTTTAAATTAACGCTAACATAATATATAACATAACATAGAAATTATTAATTCAATAATTATTTTCTTCGCAACTAATAACAAATTAAACGATTTCTTTATAATAAACAACTCTTATTTCATTTTCTTCCTTTTTTCACAGACTTCTGAATATAAATAAGTACCAACGGAGAAAGAGAAAGAAAAATAGATATATAAGTAGAGGTAGACTGAATAGAAGATAGAGAGAGAGAGAGAGAGAACGTTTTTTCGTATTATCTCGACTTTATCTTTAATAGTTTCGATATCTTTAATAGTTTCAATTTTTATTTAATTTATATAATGTTTATAGATCATAATATACAAAATATGTTTTTAGCGCACATATACAAATATATCCTTAAACGTATTTTCTAAATCAAGATCACTCCTATATGTTCAGTATTATGAACTGTACATGAATAACGTTTTAACTTCGGTAAAAGAACAAACAGTATACGACAATTCTTATCTTTACTTATTACGTTTTATCACGTAATCAATTAAATTAAAATATGTCAATATCACATACCTTTTACGTAACTGACACGACATAATCGCATTAATGATTAAAAAATAAAACTTAGAAAAATCGATATATTTGTGTAAGCGATATTATCGAGAATATTATCTTTATGATTATCTTTTTAATAGCATAGTTTTGTCTCGTATTTTATCTAAATAAACATATTTAAACCATTACAAACAGATAAGTGTGGATGCGCTCTCCCTCCCCCCCCTCTCTCGCTCGCTCGTTCCCTCCCTCCTCCCCCTCTCTCTCTTTATCTATCTATCTATCTATATCTATCTTAAGATATAATATTCATATTGTATAATTATTCATTATGTTTCTAAGAAGGTCAAAACTAGTACTAATGTTTGTTGCGAGATGTTAAAATTATTTCAAAAAGCCCTCCGTCTGTCATAAACAAAATATGTATTTTATTAGCATGATATTTGAAGAAACCTGGTAGTCGATTTTTTCTATCATTCTCCGCTAATTTTATATTTATAAGAATTTGATTGCACCAACGGAATAAATTTCAAAATAGAAAGTGCAAAAACGGCAATATGCAGAATTCATAGCTATCCTCTTTCGCACACTCAGAGCCATCTAAATGATTCACGTCATTTGCCTAATACGAACGAATAATTCATCGCCAGATTTCAGCGAATAAATGCGAATAACTTTTCTAAGGAACTGGAAAAATTAGATCTATTATAATCGCGATAATAAAATAACCGATAGAAATTTATTTAGATACATAATCCATCCCGATTAAAAAAATATTATGCTAAAAACTTATCAACTATGTAAATTTTATATTTACATTAACAATTATATTCCTGAATGATGATCAATAAAATTAAATGTTAGATTGCAATGTGTGCATTCACATTATCCATATACTAATTTATTATAAAAATTCGATAGTATTATAATTTTAAGATTTTCAACTTCCAACTGCATTAGTTAAATGCGTGTTTATCACGGAAGCGATGAAGACTTATGTATTCTTCTGACAAGATCGTTCGGTTAACTCGAAAGAATGATTATGGCAAGCATTTTAACGGGACGCTTTTAGCGAGCACTGAGTTCGTGGACGGTAGAAATTAATTCCTCTCAGGCTGTCAGGGACTGTATGAACACGACGATGTCGGTGTGAGTTTCATGCTGAAGCTACGATAGCATCAGCTAGAGACGGGGGAGGGACAAAGGAAAGTGCTGCTTGAGGTATAGGATTCAGAAGGGCGCGAGGGCAAGCGCGCGGCTCGCGGTGTCTGCAGCAAACAATTCCAATTAACTTGCTGGAATTGGAATAGGACTTGTACTCGTTCGGCCGACTCTCGGCTCGTGGATGCCATGGCGTCAAGGACGACGAGGACATGAGCATTCCTTCGTCCATCCATCGCGTTTTCCCATTTTTTCTCGTCAAATTTCGCCGTTATGCTACATGTTCAAATTAGTTATCCGGCAAAATCGAGTAATGTTTTACGAAAATCATTAAAAAAACGATACTATTTTCTTACGTATTCTCTTTCTAATTCTTAAAATATATTAATTCCATATATTTTACGGATTAGAATAAGAGATAGATCAAAAGAATACGATATAAGGCGATAATAAGAATACGTGATAAGGTGAATTTTTGCGATCGAGTTGACAAAATGCATCTATTCTGTGAAATACACTTCCTTTGCGGGTACATAGTCGTTAGCAGAGACCATTATCCCCAGCATAATGCTTGTCATCGTCGTCATCGGTCGAGACAGTCATAAAGCAAAGTGAACAGAACCGCGTCCTTGCCTTAGACAATACTGCTCCTGAGCTGCTCAGATATTGAAGACCCCCGAAAGCTGTGTGCCAATCCCGATGTGTGCATAATGTCTAGCTCGCCTCTCAACATTATTAAATCTCCGATCTTGCTTGTGGACTAACCGCGCAGGACAATGGCGTTCTTTAAGCGTCGTCACGTCTTAATAACGTGTCGCGAATTGATAATGATTGTTTTGGATGAAAATATGTCGTTGTGTATCAATTTCCTTGTTTCGCATATACCTTGTAACATGAGCATCTTAGCGTGCACCATGAGGTTTATTATTATTATCTAAAATAGACAAGAGAAGTTAAACAAAATTCGAATTTTGAATTTTATTTTTTACAGCGCGATACACTCCTTATTTATTTTTTATGTCATATTTATTCTGTTCTTAAATGTTTCTTTCCTTCAGATTACTCATAAAAAAAATGTACGATAAAGAACGTAAATTACAAACATCGTCGTTGAATATAATTATATATAACATGTATATTATCCCTGGTAGAAATTTGTGCAGTTTGACTGAGCACCCAGTTAGTTACTACCTAGTACTACTGATTTCTCTTTATAGTACAATAATACTACGTAGCAACTGGACAAAATTAGTTAAAGCAGTTTTACTAGGCAATATCTGGGTCAATTCTGTACAAGAGATTTTGTATCAAAAAAATGTAATTGTCCAGTTTTCTACCAGTTATAGTTATGCAGTGCTCATGTCATGTGTATATACGCATATATTATTGCGATACGTGTATAACTGAATATATTTTTATGTTATATGTAAAATTGTTAATAATTAAATATGTATAA
This sequence comes from Trachymyrmex cornetzi, assembly GCF_001594075.2. NCBI lineage: Eukaryota > Metazoa > Arthropoda > Insecta > Hymenoptera > Formicidae > Trachymyrmex > Trachymyrmex cornetzi. The sequence goes on along the minus strand of NW_017296691.1, from coordinate 1,576,810 downwards.
AAGTCATGAACACGTACGGAAATGTAGAGCAAAGAAAAAAAAAACTGGAAGAATTTAAATCATTTACAGCATGTATGACTATCACAAAGATTGCAAAAAATAAAGTTAGAAGCAGTAAATATCAAAGATTATAGAAATGACGAATGAGTCCTTCAGTAATGAAATATGTGTGAGTAGCGAAGAATTTTAGTATAGATACTTTGCTTATTTTACTAACGTTAATATAATATTAATTTTGTGTAGAATAATTCAGATTATGTGAATGGCATAAATTAAAAGCCTATTCTAGTATTATTGTTCTCTTACTTATACTTAGTAACTGTATTCAGATTTTAAACTTCTTTATTGTGCAGTAACTGTGAGAAAAGCGTTACATTGTGATTGGTATTCTGAACAGTATTGCTGTTCAATTACTAGATAAAAGTCAGTACAACTTCCCAATAACCAATCGTATACTGCATAAAATTTCTATCAGGGATAAGATAACAATCTTTTCATAAAAATACTTTTGAAAGCATCCGTTTATCCTTTCGATAAAATTTTTATCGTTTTATCGCTTTATCGTTAATCGCGACAGTATAAGTAATTATGTCATGTTCACGTCGTGTTTCTATGTAATCCCTGATCTCCGTTCTGATCCCTGATCTTCCGTATGAGAGAACATTTCGGATCATATGACCGCGGCAAATCGACGAGTTTACAGCAACGGCGGCCGTTTACGGAGACGTAATTGCCCATCCGATGATCGCGCAGGCGTCATATAATCACCGGCTCGTAAGCTTTGAACGGCTTAATCCGTGAGGCGTTGCGTCATTACGACCAGCGTCGTCAGTACGACGTCGCCGACGAGCGTCGGCAATCGTCGTCGACACCGCTGAAATCCCAGTCGGGGAAGACATTTAAAAGTAAGTATAGTTGGACACAGATCCGCCTAGCGGGTTTAAAAGTCAAGAGTGCCAAGAGTGCAATTTATCCCATCCATTTGTCGGATAAGGAGGAAGGAAGAGAAAGACCCGACGAGAAGAGAACGGCAAGTACATGAAGCGAGGTACAACAGAAGAAGGCTCAGAACCGCGACCTCTCACCCCGCTTTTACCCTGACTCGTTACTGCCGACACTACGACCACTTCATTGAATGACTCATTTTATTTTCCGGCATGAAAAGTATCATTTTTCTCGCTTGAAACTCCTTTTGCTCAACCCCGACCTTCATATTCTGCTCGCTCCTTTTCGTGGCCCGACGACAAGGCCTGTTTCATCTTGCTATTCTCATTATCCGCCCTCGTTAAGCGGAGTATGCGAGTTTTTGTTCGGAGAATAGCCGTACGAACATTTAAGACGCGATCTTAAGTACAGATACTTAAGATATTTTTTATGTATATGTTTTATTACATCTTTATAAAATAATCTAACAAAAGTATAAGTAGCGTTTAAGATTTTTATTTTAATATGAGGATGTGTGAAAAAAGTAGGGAATATATAAATAAAATAGAAAAAAATAACTTTGCCTCTTTCAAGAGTTAATTATAATGCGCTATGTAAATTTATGCACAACCGATAATTTTTGGAAGATGAAAGACGCCAATTACTGCATTATCGATCGCATGGTGAAGATGTCGTGATAGATATCATCCGCCTTCATACTGCACAAGTGTATCCAATATTGGAAATTCTATACCACCGTCCCAAGCGGATGTGGTTGTAGCCGTTCACACGTACGACCACCATCTCGATACAGATATGTTTATTACCGGGAACGACATAGACACCCCCACTCTGGCTATGACTTATCGGACGCGACTTGTTGCGCGTACACGTTCAACCGCGAAACAATTGTTTCCGGTCTTTCCTAGATTACGACGTTACATTGTAGCGATTAATAACGCAATCGATAATAAACTATCGTTGCGAACCCGCGTCACGAAATTGCAATTAAAGGATCGTAAATGTCTGATAACGGACAATCAATTTTTTTACAGAGGTTTCCTTCATCGCGCGGATGCAAATCCGAGAAATAAAACGATTGCGAGGATCGTTCAATTTACGAAAGACGCGCACTCAAACAACAGAAAGCGCTTCCTCAAAGTCTTAAAAAAGTACTGTATACTCCATCCTTCATAAAGTCAACGATTATACGATCTGATGAGAATAAACCTTAAAAGTTTTAGATGCTTCCTAAAACTATATGTCTATCTTTTGTAAAGTTCAAATCACGTTTACGTTTCATTTCAATGATTAACGCGCCAGTTACTAGTGCTAATTACTGAAAAAAACGGAGACTGAAAAAGACTAGATTTTAAAGCTTCAAAAATTCTCTAAATGGAACAATATTTAATAAAATTCTTTTATATAAATCATAAAAAAATTTTAAGATTAAAGTTAATGTTATATTTATGCAGTACATATGTTATTAAATAATAAGTATTTCAAACTACTTTTTGATGAATATAATAAATTCTTAAGAAAATTCCTACGAATTCAATAGATTGATTGTATATTGTATGTATAGTGTATTTCTTTACTTAAAAAATTATATAACTCAAAAAATTATAGCCTACAATAAGTTCTTAGAAAAAGAGAGAAAACTATTTTTTAATTTAATAAAAAATTATTGTCTAATTAAATAATATCAGCAAAAAGAATATATTCTTAACTGTATAATAAAAAATCGTGACGATTTAATGACTTTTAATGAATATTTTTAAATCGTCCTTTTTGAGTTGTGACAATTTCTACGACTGTTTCTGAAATTAGTTCATTTCTGATTGATAGGGTAATGTTTATATAATTTATTCATGGTAATAATTCGAAAATTATGTTTTTGAGTTGTGTCATTTATGAAGTAGTTGAACGATACATGGATGTATATTCAATACTAAAAAAAAAACATTACATAATTTTAGAAAGTAAATGATCGACTTATTTTTTCAAAGAGCTAAATGTGAGAAATAAAGCTGTTGTAGAAGTGAGCTTAACCATCCAACAGCGTGTGTCGACTGACAAGCACGGGGTCGTGTAAGGCAAAAAAATAAGAAAGAACAAAAACCTCGAGAGAAAAAAAAAAGAGAAGGTGAGATACTGAGCAAACGTCGCAGAAAGTACGAGTGCTGTTAGAATGCGAGAAGTACGTTCGCAATCAGCAAAGCTGCTGTCTGCGCCGGTTTGGTCGTATTCGCAGGCGTATCACGTTGTTATATAACGAGATTATATCATTAACCAGCGAAATGCAGGCAACGATTGTTGTCGATAACGATATAAAGTTGAGCTTCATTTTTGCTGATTAATAAACGTCGCATGCGCGGAGCTCTCGAAATGTGTAACGCTCGATAAATAAAATTATCAATTAAAAGCATGTCACTGTATTGCAGATCTCACAAAAACACAAAATCAGTGTTCCAAAAGATACAAACAATTTTGTAGTTATATATAAAATAGTATAATATCGATAGAATATGTTTGTTTAATGCAAGATAAGAAAGTACTTTATACTAATTCTATTTTAAAATATCAAGAAAACTTCCAATTTTTTTATAGATGTTCCATTATATTAGACATAATATTATTTTATTATAGGATTTATTATATGAAGGAATATACTAATTTCTTCATAGTTTATGCAAACGCTTGTAAATTGTTTATTTGCGAAGTTTTTAATAAAATTATACAGAATTTATCTTTAATTAGCCATAAATTAAGGAGATAATTAGATTCTAATGACAACACAAAAAATAAAGTAAATTGCATAACATTAACATGATTTTTTGAATAAAAATAAATCTTAATAAAATTAATCAAATCTTTTTGGGGCTTTTTAAATATATTGGAGTACATATGTTATAAGAAAGGAAATCAAGCATCTCCAATATTTCAATGACCTTCTTCGATCGTCTTTCGTGAAGCAATGGCGATTCTAATGAACCCATCGACTCGATCACATCTCCAAATGACCCATCCCAACTATGAGTGAATAAATGAATTTCATGCGTGCCTCTTGCAATGGAATGCGGCAATGAAAATGGTCTATGGAATATCATGACATCATCCCGAAACGTCTCTGACCAGTAGGCGATTATTAGTATATTTAGTAATAAATTCTCGAAGAAAATCCCAATACTAGTAAAACAATAAATATATAATAATATAAGTATATATAACATTTAATGTGTAATAAAATTATGTTGACATGACTTCGAGTCATAATCGAGAGATAGATAAATTTTTTTAATTTTTTATTTTGTCGGCTCATCGGTATATATATTATCTCTTTAAATATCTCTTATATTTATCAATTTTTATCCTCGCGATCTATCTTCTTTATACACCATCGATATAAAATAATGCGTTATCTTTCTTATGCAGGAATGTATCTACAATTTTATTAATATTAAAAAGGAGAATTGTCAGATTCTTATAGTACATATATATATTTATTGTGATTATATATATGAGATTTTAAATTATTCGTGCACAAGTTAAAAATATAGTAGTGTATAAAATTGTAGATACATTCCTGCATAAGAAAGATAACGCATTATTTTATATCGATGCTGTATAAAGATAGATCGCGAGGATAAAAATTGATAAATATAAGAGATATTTAAAGAGATAATATATATACCGATGAGCCGACAAAATAAAAAATTAAAAAAATTTATCTATCTCTCGATTATGACTCGAAGTCATGTCAAGGATGTTTAGATAGTAGGAGGCCTTCGAGCACTGTATACAGAATTTCCATGGGAGTGGGAGATGGGGGCGAATTCATGGGGTAATTCCGTGTTCGATACATCGTGCGCGCTTAAGGCTGCGATGTTACTAGCGTCACATAAGCGTAATACCGGATAAGCCGCAATAATGCAGACCCGCTGTGCGTGCATGCGAAAGCGGAATGGATCCTGCTGCTCGGAGAGCTTCAAGAACCAAACGTCCGTGGTGTAATCATTGTACCGAAGCATGACGAGAGTGACGTAATGTTCCGCGATAATCCAGCGAATCGGAAAGTTTTGAAATTTTGTAATAAAAATAGTAAAAATAATGCAAATCATATATGTAAAAATCAGGTTAACTATTAGAAACGTAAGTTTTTTATGCAGTGTCTTTAGGTTTTAATATTATGCGTTTTTCTTTCAAATGCGAATGTGATGCACTTAATGCTAGTAATCGCGTATTTAAGAAAAGATAAAAAACGTTGAATATATTTAATTTATGCTCGTCAAGCTTACGATGAATAACGGACAAGAGATTAACTCAACTTCGCATTATACTAATTTCACTTAAGAATCTACTTCTTTGTTGTTATTGGATTCTTATATTTGCGCTTTCTTTTATATATTGTGCGGACGTGAAATAATACATGGTCGGAAAATTTCTCTCCAACGAGAAATGGTGTATCGCTTGAAATTAAATCATAAAAAGGACCGTGGGTTCTTCCTGTACCCCTGCCGACGTAAAAACGGCGAGAACAATGAAAGAGCAGAATCCCACACCAAGGTAATTAGCGTGAGAAGCATTAAGAAGACACGAGGCAATTTTGGTCGGCCATTTTTCATGGTAATCTGCGGCATTCGCGTGGCGTCGGCTCGCTCGAATCGGCGTCTTCATTTTGCCACAATGCAACCGCGAAAACGGAGACAGATGAGAAAGTCTTGAGCGAAGGGTTAGAAATCGAGGTAGAGATGGGAAGTTAAGACGGGAAGCAGCAATAAAAGAAGAGCCTTCATGAAGACGAACGAATTTAAAAAGCTCAACAATAGATTCAGGCTTATGGGTTGTAAAAAGTTTTATCGCAAAGATTTTATTCAAGAAAGAAAAATGCTATCTCTAAGTGTTTTCTTTTCCTCTTTTACACATGCGCGATAAGAGTGCTTATCACGTTACAATATCGATTTATAATTAACTATTTAGTTTAATAGAAGAGCTTATATTCCTATTAATTTTATAAGTTCTTCGTTTTTAGATGTAATACAAATTTGGTGTCACAAGTTCACCTAATAATATAATGTGATTAATTTAATAATTAATTATCGTTATAAAAACTATATATTGTTATTTTATTGCTGCTCTCTTTATCCTATGATATAATAACATTAAAGTTGTACTATAAGAATAAGATATGACAGTCACCCTAACTGATATACGTCACCTTATTAAATCCTGCAAACACCCGGATCGTTCTGAACTAACGCGATTATTTAGTTTTGTCGTCTTCCTATCGGATAGACCTCTTCTCTTTTAAGAAGACAACGCGGCTAAAGACATGGAAGAAGAAGGGACGCATCTGCGATTCACTTGAGAATTTAACTTCATTTGAGTTGGAAAGGCGATTAAATACCGTTTTGTCTGATTATCCACCAGGTTTTCCCAGATTCGCGAAATTCGTTAATCTCCTTTTACACGATAATCGTTTCCTAATTAGTGTAAGAATGACTGACAGCTATATAGAAATTATTTGTAAAATTTGAACTATTATTTGATTTTCATATAAAATGCCTAGCCAGAAATTATTTAGTCGATCGACGTTGAATCAGCATCAATTCAACGTTGATCAATCAACTATTTCTAGCTGGAGATCTATTTAAGTAACAAATCTATATCTTCATATTTAAATATTACACATTTAATTAAATAGTAAAATGTTATACACACGAAACAGCTCCATTGAGAATATAATTATATCTAAACACATTCAGAATATTTTGAATGCAATATTTTTCATTGCTTTCAAATACGATGCAATTCGAGAGTTAAATCAAGCTTTAACGATTATTCTCGGAGCTAGCTGTGAGACTCGTCACGGTCTATATAAATTTTATCCGAACGTCAACATAGTACCCCATCCTTAGAGCAATCCACCCAGACGGCGGATAATCCGGCTTTGCGCGATCGGTCCGTAGCTGAAACGATTTGGATATACCGGACGTGAAAACCGCATTCCGGATAATAACTAGCTGCTTATCAAGCATCTAAGACGATTTCGGGATCCTGCATCCTACCAAAGATCTGGACCAAAATCGAAGATCCACCCAAATTTAGTTTGGCTCAATGTTATCTTTGTAGGTACTCGATTCAATCTTATCCCTTGACTTCTATCGAAACTGTGGTTTGAAAAAGGAGGACTGTTTGCTTGTATGATTATGCACAAGATTTATTTATTATTCAGATTTGCTATAAGATAGTATTAGTAAAATTATATAAAAGATAATATGGGATATATAAATACAAGTATAACTTGTAAGATCCATAATGCTGATAATCTGAGCGTCTTTGAAGAATTTTCATTGCGAATAACTAATACAGATACACGATAATCGACTATTGACTCGACTGTGAACTACCATCCTTAGCTGTTGTAGAAATAATTCGTGTCTTTGTGTTGTGTATCGTCTTAAAATCTTTTCTCTCTTAAACCGCCTTTGAGACCTTTGACTCTTGTATGAAAAGCAAAAAATATCGATAGAAGAACGGGACACTTTGCAAACGTCAGGCGGAAAATGTAAAAAATGTAAGCAGCAAAGCACGCATATAAATAGGTTCAATGTAAAAATAAAATAGGAATTCCTATGTTCTGAAAAATGTTAAAAGCGCAGCTTTGTTACAAAAGCACATTCCTAATCATCAATGCACATTTATCTGTCTTTTACCACAACCTAAAGAGTTCCAAAGTCGTGATATTTTTTTATTATTTAAAATTCTTATTTATAAGAAAATTATTTCTCTGTCTTTTTCTCTTGGCATAAAAGATACTTTAATTTAATTCTTTTTTTTAATTTTTCAGTGTTCTTTTAAGAAATAAAGTATTTTTTTGTTCAAATACGCTATATTTCTTATTGCATACATTTGATTAAGTTTTCTACCATTATATATACCGTTTAATTTAAAGTATCAAATTATGTTTCCGTATCCTTATAATATATATATATTTATTTAATCACACTTCTACCTGTATTCCTATAAATCCGTTTTTCTACTTCTATTCTTTCCCATCCGCGCATTTATTCTTATTTACTCGTATTTCGATTTACCATTACATTCACGGTATGACACGCAATTAACCCTTGGAGGACGGAGGTCTATTTTGTAAATCTTACTGTTTTTCCTGAGTAAGACTTGTTATAATTTATTATTTTTCGTTATATTTCTTGACTTAAAATATGACACTGTTTTAACGCCACTATAGTGGCTTTACCATCCTAAAGATTAATGAAGGGCTTTATGTATAATGTATCAAGTATGTACCTCATCAACTAATACGCAACGGCAGCACTATCAACTACGACAACTTCGTTAATTATATATAGCACATAAGTATAACATTCAAATTATAGTAGCATTAAAAAAAAAAAATTGTAAGTGCATCGAATTTTTATTGTTTCTTTGAATAAATATTTGATGAAATAATTTATAAAATTTTCAAAAAGACTTTATTTCCTAAATTAAAATCTTTTTTAAGATTTCATATATATAAAGTTCCTTTTCTTTTAATTCTTATTCAAAATATCCAAATAAACAATACATGATTAATGTGATAAGATTAATGTACGAATGATAAATTACTGACTTTGATGTTGCTCCATCAGTGTCCGATGCATTTCCTCTCAGGCTATGAGCCAGGTTGTGAGCCTCGTAAGACTTCCTCAATATGATATTCACAAAAACGCATACTATAATCACACGATACTTTGCATGGTACTTTCGAAATTAACGTACAACGAACCCAATATGATTTGTTTATTCTGTCAATCAACGGCAATGAGTAGGTTAACTTTCCTCGTCATAAAAGTATCTATACCGAGCCTTTAGAGTCTTGAGCTCTTCAAAATCGTATTTGTAAAGGGATTTTTGTTGTTAAAAAACCATGCAAATCTTTGTTTTCCAAAAAATAAATGTCTTTGTATTGCTACATTTGTATAGTGGTAGTAATTATATTTATATTTAACATTATAAAATAAATGTCAAATATTTTATTCAGTCCATCTCAAATTAATTATTGATAAGCGATCGATACTGATAACTTAATACTCATGAAAATACGATTAATTACGATCGCGTAGCACTTCCGGTATTAAACGATGTTAAATTGCAGCGTAATCCATTGCTCAAATCAATCGATCTCGTCTGTGATTCCGTATGTTATTCCACGCTCTTTTAATGCGGAAACAATTGTAACTAAATCATATAGTCAATGAAAAATTTAATACATCATGCGAAGTATATTCGTGTAATTCGAATATCATTAAAGAAATTATTGTTTGTAAACATCGTAACAAAACAACAAATTATAATATTTCCATCTTCTGTTACTTTTATTTAAACGAATAAATTGCGTTTTGGTAAAGAGTTTTAATACGTTTTCGAACTATTAACCTTAAGAATTATTTAATCGCATGAAGTAATACTTCTTTTATTTCTTCGTTCTACACGGAAAGAATTTTTAGGAGACCTATATCAGTATCGGCGAGTTTTCTCTATACCACAACTATCATATTTTCAGGGTAAATTTTAAAAGAAAATTCTCTCCGTGTAGAGAACAGCGCTTAATGCCTGGTGGTACTTGTGATCGTGTTTCAAGTGTTAATGCGAAGATACACAAAACTGAACACGCCACTATTTACTCGTTCGAATGTCAATGTACGAATGGTAGCGTGGCGACTTTCCATATGCAGCAAAGTCGGCCGTTTTTTGTAAACAATAGTATGCAACACATCGCGAAAGTATCGAGGTCAAAGCTATACGTCGTTATCGTTGCTACGAAATATTTAATGGATTATATGATAAAATTATTTCCAATATTTTATTCTTTACATTTAATTAGTTATAATATAAATGATTTGACTCAGAATTGACTATTATTCCTTAAAATATAAATAATATTTAAAATACTTTTTCATGATTTTCCTGTTAATGAAATAAATAATTCTTCATGCATATTATTTCAGTCCGCAATTCTAAAATTATTCATACGAATATATCGGAAGTACCTATATATTCAAAAGATTTTATGAAAGAACCTATAGACACTGAAAAAAAAAAATTTTAGAATTTCGATGAAACAATCAGTTGTTAGCATAAAAAATTTCGGAGCAATTAATCGTTAGTGAAGGACGTATGCTCAATTTCATGAAGTGCCGAAAAAAAGATTCGTACAAAAGCAATTCGCATTTTCATACTGCTTGTGAATTTTGTTTAATTAATTGCCGCGTGGTACTAGCACTATCATTTTCTTTCATATTTCACAGCGACCTACTCTTCCCTCGTCAGCCAACCAGACTGAAAATAATCGGATGACATCCGCGTCTACGTTTGTCTTTCGTCGATTAATTAATATTTCAACCAACATCAACTCGGATCCTCATTCAGTAACGTAGTACGACCAGCTGAAGCAACATCAAAGCCGGATTCACCCTATCACACTCGAACTCAATTTCATTAACCGTAAGCATCTCGTTTCTCCCGCAATCTGTATGATATTTGCGCGGGTATATATAATTTCAAAAATATTAGCGAGAGGTTATTTGATACGCTTATCGCAAATGATAATTATAAATCTTTTATCTATCTCTGATCCTATAAATATGAGTTATGCTTTTTAAAAAAATCTAAATAAAAAATTTTAAAAGTATACTTTTAAAATTTTTTATTTAGATTTTTTTAGAAAATATATATTTTTAGAATATATAGAAAACATATATTACTCTCTATATGATCATCACTAATTATTAAATTTTATAAACTCGTGCTAATATCAATAAAAATAATTAGTCTCGCAGAAAATTAGTAATAGAAATATATAATATCATATTTATCGCCGCGACAGTGTACAAATATGTAAGATAAAATATGCCACCGCTTTCAGTTACGCTTAATTCATTTCATGTCCTGAATTCATTTTATGTAGTTTTAGCAACATCGTTTTACAAGTCATTATATATAAAAGGACTTTCAAAAAATATATAAAATTCTCGTATATAAAATTCAAGTAGGAATAAACGATAAAACATATTTTATATTCATCCTTAAAGCGGTGAGTTTTCGTTATAAAAAAAAGTAAAGAAATTTCACAGTGACTCGCTTATTTGCCCAGAATGACGGCAAAATCCGCACACACGAGCACATCGGTGCGTTTTAGGGACATTACGGGGCAGGGACGTATCCAGCAGTGCGTACGAGGAAAAGGCTGTGGATGCTGAGGAGCTGCATACACGAATATTTACGTACATATAGGCAGTCGTGTATACTCGCGCCATACTTTGACGAAATATAAAAAGAGATTGCATGGCTGATTTATGTAAATACCTTTGGCCCGCGAATAAACGGGTTCTTGCCGAACCGAAGAGGAAGGCGAAAGGATAGGAATCTTTTCGGGAGAAAGCTGGGCAAGGCAGCCGAAGAAGGTTGGCACAGACGGGTACGGCAAAGGCTTACGGCAGGAGGTGTGGGACGCCCGACGGGCGCGTTCGGGGAGTAAATATTTTTCGACGCCGTCACTCGCGGGGATTCGCGAGAGAGTTTATCGTATTTCGCGCCCAGCTGCCTCGTGAGAGCCCGGGAAGAAGCTTGCCGAGGCGAAGGCACGACAGATAGATGGAGGCACGACGGGAGACGAGAGCAGGGGGTTGGTTGGTTCCGCGTAGCCAGGGTGCACGCTCATCCGGACAAGCGTATTTCGCCGTCGGAAGTCACGATCTACTCAATTTACGAGTCGACTGCTTATATGCATACTACCGCATGCTGGCTAAGTTTAAATAATCTCGACGTTTCTGCCGGGGAATGCGAGCACTATGTAACGTGAATATTCAGAGCGAGATAAGTGTGTTCATCATGATCCTAAATTGATAAGGAAGAAATGATAATTTGACACTGCATCACTGACGTAGTTCGTAGCTTTAAAGAAAATTTAGACTGAGAGAAAATTGTCAAATAAGCACCGTGTGCGTTGAACAAAAAAAATCTATAAAATGTTCTACAAATTAAAATTAATTTAAACATTATTTGTCAAAATTAATAAGAGATATTAATTATTATTACATCTTAAAATAATCTGAACCTACACATTTTAATTTTGAAAATAGAATTATTGTAATTTAGTAGCATTTATACACTGTTAAAAGCAAAATATTAATTTTAATTTAAAGGCATATAAAAGACTTTCTAAAATATGCAAAAATGTCAAAATTAATATTTCTTGTACGAAAATTAATTTAAGTTAAAATTAACATTTTATTTTTGAAATTATTACTATATTAAGCCATCTTCAGATGATCCATAATTATTCTTCAAGATATCCATATATATTCGTTATTTTATTTTTAGCAATATATAAATAAATTTCTTAAATACGTAAAATACAAAGAATTCCTATGCTTGAAAATCAGATTAGTTTGACGCAATACCAAATTATATTAAACGATTGATATATCTATAAATCCATTTGCTCTCCATGATAAGGAAGTATTATAACGGCAGCTGGTGTCTGATGTGTTGTGCTTCCACGTCTTCGCGTATCGGCATAATAAAGGAAAACATCCATCGCGCAAAGCTAACATCCGCAATATCGCGATGTCGCTCATTTCGTGCGATCAGAACACAATTGATTAAGCAGTTTGCGGATCGCAGTCACATCGAGAGAGCACGGAGGCGTCCTTACACGCTCGGAGTAATTACACAGACATACCTCGGGCGACGGCGGGACGAAAGCCTCGGTCGTTCCGCGATTGCGTGCCGATTGCCGCGAACGCCTGTCTGTGTAAACGCTACGGTGTATCCGTTTGTTAACATAATGCATCGTGCAGACGTCTCTTTGATGCAAGGAATATGTCCCTAAGTGACGAACGCTCCGGATACAAGCAAATATCATCCGTAGGCGGTGTCTGGCTCGCAGCATCGTTTTGCACAACGTCTTGCATAGGCGTTGCGACTGTAGCAACGCCTGACGTTGCCGATACGCGTGATTATGCAACGACAAAGTCGTTAGTATACGCGTAATTATGCGCCGCCTCGGGCCGGTTTTCCGCTCGGCGCAAGATTTTCCTGATATTAACGTGACTGTAACGAAGGTATGAAACGCACGAGCGACGACATCGTGCTAGCCCGCACAATTCGCCCGAATGCGCGCGTTCGACGTCGAAACCGCGGCTAATAACGCTTGCGCGCCCGATATTCGAAAATCGTTTGATGTCATGCATGGTCGCACCCCAGAGTGCCTAGAATTACATGTAACGCGATTGTGGTAAATTTACGACAGGTTGTAACAGTGACCTACGGACGCGTTCATGGAAGAAAATTTATCTTCAACGTAAACGCGCGAGGTACTCAAAAGTACGAGATACGAAATAATTTTCATCGTGTAATTTATATACGTAGAGACATATATTACAGTCGATGATACTTTAATTCGTAATCGGAAACCGTCTGTGCAATATTTGTATCGCGTTATTACAAGACGTGTGCAATTTGATTATGATACGTATGCTGCAGTATACGAGCAACTATATATATCTATGGAAGGACGACGCATTTGACGGTCTACTAATGTATACATACGGCACCGAATATATTCCGCGGCACTATTACAGCGCTGAAATTACATTATCACCAGAACTACCTGCATATATGCTTACCGACATTCGATGCTCGTCGACTGTTTGCTAATCGATTCCGTCGCGAATTCGCAAGGCAAATCAATTGAGAGAGTTGTGTATATCAGATATGTGTCGTAATGTTGTCTTGCGATATACTTGTCGCACGAGAAATGCAACTTTTACTTTCCCAGATGATACATCAAGTTTTCCATTACGCAAACTTTTGTCTTAAACTTCTTTCACGTCAGTGAAAGGTTTATAAATTAAAGAAATTCGTCAGACATGTAAATACATCGCTTGTTTAATCGTAGATAGAGAAAATAACTTTGTCAACCGTGAAATATAGATGCAACATATCTATAATATATAAAATTGTTTAAATAAAATATATAAAAAGTTATAAAAAAATTATTTGTATACTTTCATTATGTTTTTTGTAGACAATTTCATTTTGGATCCCTCTTTTATATTGTAAACTAGTCATTCGAATTTTATGAAACTTATAATCTATGAAATAGTTTAATAGTCTTTATTTAAATCTGAAGTCAAAGATAGAAAAAATAGAAAAATAAAAAATAGTAAATTCAACATGGCGAATAGAAATTTTTAAAAATAATCTGATTATCACAGAATTTAGTGTTTTAAGGATTTTTTAATTGTGAAATAACATCAAGTTTCTAGTTTCACTTTATTTGAAATTGATCAGTGCTACTGAAACAATATGTATTGATTTAAACTGACTCCCAATCTCTAATTATGACTCCTGTGACATTAGATCCTCCTTCATCGGAAATTACTACACACACACACACACTTTTCTGAAATTTGACATTTTCAAGTTAAATTTGAACTCAGCGATATACCAAAAACCTCTTAAAACCGTTTCACGAGTTTCACGTCAGAATCAGATTATATTTTAAAATTTAAATTCTACGAATTCAACAATCCTGAAAATTCTTAGAAAACAAGATCTTTAAGTTTTTTTTTTTGTTAAAAAATTCTCGTCTTAAAAGTGGCTAAATAGGACAAGTTAATTCAAGAGAAAGATATATACTTTGCAATATATATAGAGTATTTCTCGAATTAATCTCGTTTGATCCTACATCCCCTGTTCCCTTCATTCCTGCAGCCGATGTCCGGCAGCTTGTCATTTAGTCTTTTGGTCAGCCATTATCGCGCTTTAATGCTCACTCCTGCGCTATATTTCTTTTCAATATCCCTGCGCGAGCCTGTTCGTGGAATAATTAGATCAGTCTTACGCCTGGAGCAGATGGAAGAAGTCAATATTGCGAGCGGAGTGAAATGAGAAGGGGCCAGAAGAGAAACGGGAGAGGGAGAATTATCTCTCTTGTGCCGCGTGAAAAAGACTTAATCACATTTCAGCACAGTAAAGTTCTCCTTTTTTTGCGTCCACCTTTTCCATTAACTAATAACGGCCCAGAGCTGGTGGATGGCCCCGGAAAATAATTTGCGAAGTATTATAAAAATATCACGGCTCTCCTTGGACGACGGTGACGTAAAGTTTCGATGAAAGACGCGCACAAAGTTATGATTGGAAATTAACGTTGCTCTAATTACAGAGAATCTCTTGAATGTCGCTTCGGATGACGTCGTTTAATTGATCAAAGTTCGA
The DNA here is from genome assembly GCF_001594075.2 of Trachymyrmex cornetzi. NCBI lineage: Eukaryota > Metazoa > Arthropoda > Insecta > Hymenoptera > Formicidae > Trachymyrmex > Trachymyrmex cornetzi. The sequence continues at coordinate 1,561,600 of NW_017296691.1, read as the reverse complement.
CGTTGACGCACGGAAGCTTTTACGATTTCAGATAACTGCGTTTGAGAAAATGTTATGTGTTCGCTAAATTTTGTACGTAAGAAGTATAATAGATGCAGTAAAGTAGACTGATAATTTGTGAACAAAAAGTATTATGATAATATACCTCTATCTATTAATAAAAATATAGACAACAATAGGAATAAATATCGTGCCTTAAACAATATATGAAACATTTCAAGGAAAAGACACGATGAGGACTTTAATATCTTATTTCCAAGCGGATAATGTCGCTTCCACAAATGGAGCGTTGGTTGTGTTATCTCGCGGTGGATTGCGGATGCTTTGAAAAATCGAGGTATCCTCAGCAGGAAAATCGCTTCGCCAAACTACCGCAGCAAGCCACAAATCGTAGAAGATACCAAGCCAGACCCTTCTGCCTGCCGGCACATACCGCTGAGGAGGATACGAAAGTTTCTTCCGCAAAGAAAGTTTTGAATATTCAATACTCGTACCTCTCCTCCCTCTCGGCGAGCGAGATCGCGGGGTGAGACGGACGGTTGCGGGTGCACAGAGAGCAATTTCATTTCTCCTATTTCCTTCTTCTCTGCGTGTTATTCGTAGAAAGCGTTGGTAGGTGCAGCCTACAGGGCGAGAGAGGCAGCCGAGGAAAAGCGAGAGGGTGATCGCACGGTATTTTCTATTGGCGATGCGTCTAGCATTCTGCGCGACTCCATCCTATCCCGCCTTCATCGCGATCTCGCGGAGACAGTTCTCGAGCCCCTACAAATTCTCCCACGAGAGATGTCGAGAAGGCACCCGGGAGGGTTAGATGTTTTCGATGAATCGATTCGAGGGCACTTCCGCTATGCAAACTCCCTTTTCGCCAGCAAACGCTACGCTGGTGCACATTCCGCCCCTTGGACTATTTCTCTGGAAACCAACCCCCTGCAGGCTTGATCTAGTTCCCTTTTCCCCTCGATCTGCCGCCGGAGTTAAGGCTGCACTCTTGTGAGTCCTTCGTCCGGCAGTCACTGGACGCCGTGCATCGAACGAGGAAGTTCCGGTAACGAGGTTGATTCCGGACTACGATGGTATTCCCTAGGTACATGATCTCGTGGAATCTTGTTTAGAAAGTGTGCGATCGAATGGAAACTCTTTCACTAGCATCACTGGCATATGCCACGGAAAGAAATGTCGCGCGATGAAAACATAGTCGAATAGACGCGAATTCTACGCGAATCACGCGCGTATCAAAGTTTGCTCAATACATCGACTACGTATATCTTGAATAACATTGCTAAAAAGATTCTTTTTAACTTCAAAAATATTTCTCTTCAGCACCGCGCGTTGAAATATTCTTTCAAATTATTGATTTTTTGTCTGGACATACTTTTATTAAATTAATTGCAACTAATTGCGATTGAAAATTCTAATATTTATAAAAAGTACTTTCTAACGGCTATTTCTGCAAGAGAGAAAAATAAAGAGCAAATGAGAGAGAAACACACGTATGTTTCAAAAATAAAAATTATCAAACATGCTCAAGTAATAAGAAAAAAACAAAAAAAAAGTTTGATGTATATTATAAAAATTCTTCTTTTAAATGTATTTTAAATAACACAAATTTTTATAATAAAAAGTTGATGTAATATCTTTTCGAAGAATATTTAATTAAATCTATTAAATCTATTTAATTTGTATATGCGAATGAAAAAATACATGTCATTTTATGCAACAATGAATACTTGATCGTGCATAATTTTTTAATAGCACATATTTTTCTTGAAATTAAAATTAATAACTACGTATAATAATTTTCCAGTTAGAATAATGTCATATTAAAACTTTTTATTCTATGAATTCTCTAATTTTCTAATTATCTTTTCCTAACGCTCCTATTGATGATGGTCTCAAAGAGACGCGATAATAACTTAAGATCTTCAGAGAGTATATTATATATACATTATCGATATTGATGGTAGCATCGTGTTTGCAAGGATTAACTTTGGTGTAACATGTAGTAGCCTTCCTAGTGTAACGTCGCACACCAGCGGTTTTCCTCGAGTTCGCGAGGAGAGAAACATAGGCGGTTAACTTCGGTTTGAATTAATAAACGAGGCTTGGCTTCTAATACTGAGCTTAACTCAGTTTAGTTTGCCGATCGAGGTCTCCTGCACCGAATTCTAATCCGATTGTGCAGATCACGTGCAATATGGGGTGGCGATATAAGCGCAGTATAACGTGTTTGAGTAAAGTTATATTCGATAAATATGACTTTTTAATGGAAATATATAATTAAACGATAATGAATAAAAAGATAATATTAGCAGGATCTTTTAAAACAATGATTTTTATGAGAACTATTTATAAATTTTTGTATTACTTCTGTCACGAATAAGAAAATCTAATTGCCCTATTTACAAATATTGATATTTCTCTGGTGTACTGTGCAAATAGTGTTGCAGCATAACAGGCGTAAATTGAAGTTAGTTCGATATAAAACAATTTTTACAATTACATCTAAATGAGTTATAGATTAATATAGATGACTCAACAAGATAAAAAGAAATTAATAGGAGTCAATAGAATTAAGATTTTATCAAAACCAAGAAAACATATTCATGTTACCAATATTTCTTAAATTTTTTGCTACCAATACAATCTGAAAACATGTTAATCACGTGGCACGACCTAAAATTGCATCGCAAAGAGGACTATCGATGGCTCTTCAGCCGAGCTACTGGATGAGTGTTTCTGCAAAAGTGGTAACATCGATGGTATAACAGGAAGAGAGATGCGACAAAGACGCGACAGGCTTGAATCGAGGATATACATATAGATACCAGCAATCGCGAGGGAAACCATTAAGGGCTGTTTCTGAGGCTTATCGTAGCCGTGCAGCGAGAACGCCAAAGCAAGGAGAGTTCGACCCATTCAATTGTCGCGATAACGTCGGGATTCGAGTCAAGACGCATCAGACTTCAGCCGGAAACGACCACGTCCAAGAGCTTCCTCTCCCGTTTAGCCTCCCCACGAACACTTGCGTTTCCGACCTTGCACCCTTTTGGTTCATCCTCCACCAGAAGATTATGGCCTTGAAATGTAATATAGATATTGGCCAATGTCACTTACCCAGTTATTCCGGCCGATCAAATATTGCTGACTCGCAATTTGATCGATTATAGATATAATTTCTAATTCATACTTATCCCTGTATAAGATCTTCATAAAATTTCATATAAAGTCTCAATAATTCCTGTTAATTGTCTAATATAAAAGTTCTTAATATAATAAATAAGAATGATTTACCCTCTTAATTCTTTCTTATATCTTTCTTATATCTTTCTTTTCATATGTCAATCTGTTATAAGGGAGTTTCATAACATTAGATCCTCCAGAACTGACGTGGGTTTATTAGACTCAGTTATATCCCCCCAGAGCTGACGGTGGGTTTATTCATAATGTAAGAATATAAGGTATAACATTGCATATAATTAATGGTGACTGAATTAATGGTTTCTGATTGGTAGCAAATTTCTAATGATGGCTTTATATAATTTTTTAAGACTTGAGCCCAATTTCTACTTAGTCACAAAAGTTTGAGCAACTCTATATATCGATAGAATGTTATACCTCTGTTTATACATCTATTTTCTCTACTCAGTTATATTCTTTATGTCACATTTGCAAATTTAAAATATTGTTATTAAAATAAATTATTCATTCTTTTTTGTACAAATTATATTATTTTGGTTCCTATACAAATTAATTAATGCCTTTTAGTCAACATGAGTTAAATGAGTCTCACAGATCCAGCGTTAATAATTATATTACAAATTTTGATGTCAGCTTCAAAAGGTTAAAAGCGCAAGTAACGAGTAAAAGCGAACGAATTATCATCTGCTGAACGTTTGAGCATTGAGCGTGTAATTAAAAACACGAGAAAAACGTAATTTGGCTTTCAAGAGTCGGCGGGAGGGCCGCGGACTCCCGAGAAGACACCCGTATCATCGATTTCCGCTTTGGCCCAATAACCCCACCTCCCACTCACGCCACCGCTGACTTCCGCTCAGAAAGCACGAAGCGTTCCCTTCCGCCCAGCGTAGTTCGTCATGTGTACGTGACAATAGAATCGCGAGGGTTCATGCATAAATGCGACGTAACAATAAACACAGCGGTGCCGGCTAAGGGCACGGGAGATGAAGCGCGGGAGGGAAGTGACCCTTCAAAAGCCGTCATAGCCGGAGGATCAGAAACCGATATGAGATTCGGGCCGTATATGAATGATGTATCGCGCTTCCATGTGCTGTACTATTTCTGTGTTGTTATACGAGAACGCAAATAAGAAACCGCGAAAATGCTCTACTCGAAATGTGCGTTGTACATTGATGTACATTCTCAAACTCGCTGAATATGCAATCACTACAGAAAGAAAAATCTATTGTAAATTGTAGCTTAATTCTAATTTCGAATACAACGTGCACAATATAAAAGTGCTCCACGTAGTTTACGGTTTCAATTTAATTTATTGTGTACGAATAAAATTTATATGAATGTAACATGGAAATGAGAAAGTAAAAACGCAAATAGTAAAGCGACAGCATAGTTACTATTTTATATACCTACATAATGCTTATCAAATGACTTATGCAAAAACTTATCGAAAAAAAGATAGAGTAAAAAAATAAAAAAAAAAAGAAAAGTGACGATAATTTGTCATCTGAATGACTGTAATTAATAAAAAATATAAAGATTACCAATTTTATAAGATAAATAAAATCCTGTAATTTGCAATTAATCAGTACACATAAATCTTATCATATATATCGTATGTCTGTGTGTGGATTTTGCACTATCTTTCAACCAGCTTATATAAATCCAAGAGGGTAAAATGTTAAAGACGATATGCGACAGATGGTTTCGAAGAAAGTGTAGTAATAGTTTATGAGGCGAGTTGTTTCATCGCGCGTGTAATCAGGGTAATGCTTATACGAGAATTTGCCTCTTTCGTTCCTTCATTTTTTATTTCGTCCTTTCATTTTCTTTTGGGGTCAAAGATATTTCGACTTACGTCTCAAAAAAAGAAATGTGTATATTATTTTTTCATATCTTGCTTTTTGCATAAGATATTAAGACTTTTGCTGAATGATGACTCAAACTATACGGCAAAAAATAGAGGATTATGGCATTTGATAAAATATATTTTTGTATAATATAAACATGAGTTGTAATTTAATTAAACGCATTTGATAAAAAATGTTTAGCCTTAATTTTTATTAAAAATTTATTTTCAAATTGAGATAATATATTTATCGTTAAATTATAAAAATAAAGTTTCATGTATGTGCGTACATATTTTTAAATATTCAATAAAGAGGAGAAAGTATATAAAATGTGATTAAAAAAGTATTTTGTCAATAACTGAACATCATCAAAAGATGTCAAAAAATTTAATTAACACGATCTAACAAGTAAAAAACTAGTGAATGTGCTTTTAAAACATTCTTGAACTAAATTAAAAGTCGTGTGTCGGTTCGCTACTCTGATTATTTCAATAGCAATCGAGATCAAACGAAGTGTAACGCACTACATATTTTTGAATGGAGACCTATGCATACTTCCATTCTCTTTATCGAGGTCGCTACAAGAGAGGCGAGGTACCTCGTTTACAGAGTAAGTACGGCCCGTCTGCCGGATTAGATACTCGTAAACTCTTACAGGTGACAGGAAGATGAGGGACTCGGGACGCGAGGGGTGGAAAGGGGTGGCACTCAGGTCTGTGAAGGAGATGCGAAAGGGAGGAGGCGGAGGGGTTGACGGCACGCGGGGACCGAGGTTGCCTCGAGTGGCGAAACGGCTGAAAGTTCCTTTCATGTAAAGTAATTAACTACCGGCAACCGTTGACAAACACCTTACCCTCGTTCGCGGGCCTTCTGGCCTCGAGTGTTCTGGCGTCGTTTTCCTAGCATGAATCCACCGCCATCCCCTTTCAAGAGAGAAAATTTTTGTATTTTTCATCAGCCCTCCGACCTTTCGTTTTCCTCGCTGCTCTGGTCGCTAACTTGTCTGGCTTTATAGCCTGCGTTCCTTTTCATTCTTGAGGCTTCTCCTTCTACATTAAGCTTCTATCATCTTTGATCCTCTTCGGCTTTTGCGCAAACCACTGGCCGAGGAAAATCGACCTCACCTTTTTATTTTATGAGGCCCTTTTATTATCATATATTCTCAACAAGAAACTCGTACCTCAAAGCGTTATAAAAATTGTATGCACGTGCAATTTTTCATCATAACGTACACAGAGATTAGTCCCTTGCATATTTAAATACTAGCCAAAACAAGAGGAAGGGGAACCGTAATTTGAAATGCAAATACTTAAATTAATAAAGGTTTTAGCAAGATATATATCCAACGCTTTTATATAAAATAACATAGCTATATATCGTATTTTTCAAATGTAAAAACAGGTATATACCGAGGTATTTGAGTACCTTTAAAACGATTATTATTCGGAACTTAGCTAGACTATAAGTCTACTTATAATCTTAGTAGTTTTATCCATTTTCACCTAGAGAATTTACCTTCAGCTACAAACTTTCACATCTCCCAAGATATTCAGACTTTTCTGATCGTCTATTCTCAAGAGATACGAGGCCGTATTTTTAATCAGTATACGATGAGCGCCTCCATTTGCCCTTCCCTTTCTTAACTTTATTGTTCAGTTACCTTGTCTTCCACCACGCTGTTGTCTACTCCTTTCCGGTCTTCTACTACTTCGTCATCGGTGTCCCATCGGGCCAATAAGCGTCGAAGTTTCTACGTTAAGTGGATAACGGGCTTGACAAATAATTATGAACTTCGTACAACGTCGCCAACGTCATTTCAATTAGTTAGAGATTTACAAATTACATAAAGAAATTGATAAATTAATAAAAATACGTATCAAATATAATTATTTAATAATATAATAAAAGTTATAAGAAATATACAAAAGAATTTAATATTATTGATTACAAAATTTGTGTGATAGTAGCCATTCTCTCTTAAGTTTAAAGTAACTATTCAGTTTGAGATAACTATTACTGCAGCTGTAGGTACTCCTATATACATCTATACATATATAATTCAACTTAAAAAAAAAAAAGTAATCATTCCAAATGCATAATCAGTATTATAATGTACTTTTTCATTCAGAATAAATAAAATAAAATGTTAACACTATAAATAATATACATTACAAGAAATTCAATCCAATTATATCATTTATAATACATTTGTATGTTTCCTAATAAATTGTATTATCGTACAAGAAGAGTAACTAATTTTGCTGAATCATGATAGTCATTATTATTTCTTTTTTAAAACCTTGATCCATGTCGCTCCGAAGTCCACAATATTAGAATCTCAGACGCAGAAAGAATTAATAAATCACATTTGAATAATTCGGCCAATTAATGCGAATCAATTCTTTCTCCGTCCGAGAATGAATTTAATCGGAGTGATTTCTAAAAATCGTGGATACCTAATCATTATAAAGATGTATATTGCCAGTTATAATGCATATAAATACTTATAAAAACTAACATTGCCTCTAGGTATAGAAAAAATGTATTGATAGAAACTAATAACATAATTTACATACAATTAAACTTCAGTCGTTGTATTATTTTCATCAGAAAACACAATCATAGAAAATCTATAAAAAAATTAGAAACATAGAAAGGAATATTAATCAACAATGCTGTAATAAGTTTTTATGCACTTTTTGTTTAAGCTAATAATAGATTTAGGTGAAAAAAGTATAAAAAAAGAAATAGAACAAATTTCTTCAAGATAACCAGCACGATATCTCAGAAGATATATCCTGTTAAAGTAAATTATGTTAGATTAATAAAGTCTAATAACAAATTCGTTAATTAATAATTCCTCGTAAATTAGAATATCTGTGAACGTTTCCCAAATAACGGCCAACTTTAACGATGATCTATCTTTGCCCCCAGCTTTTTTCCATGACAAAGCGAACTATCAAGGACAGGGCCATGAGGAAAATGATGACCGCTGCTGCCACGAGAATAACGCCACATGCTGAAAATGAATTATCTTAGATTTGTAGATATATTCATAATAACTTTTAATATAATAACCGATATTATAAGATCTACTTGATTAAAAATAATCTTAAATTTGATCTGGTCTGTTATTGACTGATACTCATCAGTATCACTGATATCTCATACCAGCCAATTTACTCGTATCGTAATAGACTATTTAGACGAAATAACGATTAATCAGTTTTTTCAATAATGATTTTTATAAACCGCTTATTGGTAATGTTTACTTTTAATATCGAGGAAATCCTGTTTTAAAATATTTAATCTTTTAAAATACTCCTATAATTTGTAAATTAAGAAAATGCACGGAATAAAGATCATAAATTTCAGTCACCGATGCTCACTTCGTGGTTTTTTATCGTAGAATTTATCCGTTATTTCGTCGTCCGCTGCAATGTCCACCGTTTCCCTCCACAAAGAATTCCTATAGTAACCGAACTTGAGGAACTGGTAAGGCGTCGTTAAGGACATCGGATACGACTCGTATCGATCATTAATCCCTTCAGGATGGAAATCCGTGACCGGTGTCAGACGAGTTTGGAAAGGCGTTAACGGTATTTCCATCCTATGAGTCCCGTCCGTAAAATGCGAATTGTTGAATGGAAAAAGTCCGTACGGCCAACCGATATGATTTGATGGCGTGATTGCGGCATAAGGTGGCGGATCATCATTACTTTCGTTCCCATTTGCGGTAATCAAGGATGATGTTACCACCGTTATCGAACCGCTCGAACTTTCGCCTATATGTGTGTTAAGATTTAATATCGCGGATTTGTCCTGAAGCGATGGTCTTGATGACGAAACGTCTTGAATACATAACTCGTTCATGGACAACCGCTCGTCTGGTTGAACTCTCACACATGTGTCAGGTGAATTGTCGCATGCCTCGACGGATAATAACTGCTCGCTCTCCGGGTTTGTCGAGAAATCTGTAATCGAAATCACACACTCCTCTGTGATGGATACATGTATTTAATTTATCTATCAAAAACATTTGTTAAAACAAAACAAAATATAATCAGTCTAAATTCATATGAAACTTGCATTGTAATAAAAATATTATAAGTTTATTTTTTAAATTGGTCATTATCTCTCTTCTTTTATTCTAATATAAAACTATAAAAAAATATAGCTAAAGTAATCTTTAATTTATAAAATTTTTTTAATTACTTTAAAATTACGTAACAAGTTTTAATTAAGTTGATTATAATATTGACCGCAGGTGTTAATTATTTATATTGCTTTTGTTATATTAATTACTTTTATTCATTAACACTACTTATATAAATAATATACATGTAACAAAAATATGTTTTCCAATTCAATTAACAATATTATTAATTCTATATTTTTGTAATGAGAAATTATTAAATTATTATTTATTAATACAAACTTACATTTAATATTACATATTAAATAAACCACATTATTTTTTATCGCTAAAAAATAAAAACTACGATTATATTATCCTGTAAAGTGTAAAATATTGTAGAGTTAGGTTAGAATAATCTAATTAGAATAATCTTTTATAATTGCGTGAGCAATAATATATAAATAATCATGTTAAGTATAAAATTGATATAATAAAAAATTGCTAAAATACAATTTCAAAGTATACTTCTAGCAAGTATATTTCAACACTGAAAATAAACCTGATTGATCTATACTAATAAGTTGTCATTGGCATCGCTTCAATTAGAAATCTGATTGACGTATACTAATAAGTTGATATAGTTGCAAAATAGAAATTATTTGAGAATATATTTTTCTAAATTGGAGAACTGTTTTAAAACTATTTTTATATATATAATCAATGTAATCCATTATAAATCACACACAACAAAAATGGGAAATACTAGCTGTTTGAAAAATAATCGTAATTGGGCATTGTATTTCGAAGAATTTTAATGTAAATCTTTCTCATTCATTAATAAAACTACAATAAAGTATAAAATAAGTTTGATTAATTTTACTGAATTGCATGGTAAAAATCTTTAAAATATTGTATTGTACCACAATTATCATATTTTTAGGGTAAAATAAAAAAAAATTCTTTCTGTGTATAAATCAGAATTCTGGTTATTGTAATTGAATTTTTAGTTATCTTGATTAGAACATTTAATAAATTTAATTATAAGTATTTGATTTATATATCTTTTTTTTTTTGGTTGAATTATAATATACTAGAATAAATATAATAAATCTTTTTTTCCAATACATAAATAATCTCTATGTGATTTTATGTAAACAACAAAATGTCATAATGCAGTTTTATAATATGTTTTCATTTTTTTTTCAACGTACGACTTCCTTATTATTTCAAGCGGATGTGAATTTATAATTCAACTCGTGAATTTATTATGCAAATACAGTATTCAATATGAATAATTGTGCATCCCCGTTGCATAGATACTTATGGTGCATACTCAATTAGTAAATACCTTGAAATTGCTTTCATCCATTAATTAACCAATTTGACGAATATAAAAACCTTGTTTCTTTTTGATATTCAAATATTCTCTTAAAAATTATGGAAATATGCGAAAAATAAACAAAAATTAATTTACCTATAATTTACACGAACACGAGAAGCTTTTTGGCAGTTATTTCACAGTAATTATGATAATGAAGTATGCTTTACATGCATGACATAAGACTGAATGACGCGTTTTAAAGCATAATTTTACAATAATATTTTATGATGGCTAGTGATACGCGAGAGCACGTTCTCGAGACGCGGCAATTATATATTCAAATACTAATACCACTTAATTAGCCGACAAATTTTCCGCTCGTATATGTACCGTTTATTTCATCGTTAAGTCCTTGAGAACCCATAATATGTTACCATCACATTCTTAAAGCATAATAGCCGAACACTTTCTATTGTCGTAAATATCAACGTGAGTTCCTGTGTCTCTCGTTAAGTTAAACATATATATGCCTGTTTAAAAGAAGAGTTTCACTCAAAGCATCGAACGCTTTCCATTTTGTACGGCCCATATTGCAATCTATCTATAGCTGAATAATGTCATCTTAAATGTTGTAATTATATTTTTAAATACCTTATACTTGACTTCTACTTATTCACATAATATATTCACATAAAATCATATGTTTTGACATGCTAAGCAGAATACAAGTTATCATAACATTAAAGTGGCGTCAAAAGTGAGTACCATAAAAATCACTTTTCAATCAATAAAGACTCATTTTAACATAATTTTGATATTATATGGTTACTTATTCTATTTTTAGGATATATTCTTTAGCAACACGTTACATCACGAATGCCACAAAATTCTTATGAAACATTTGCAATGTCGAAACATTTTAAATTCAATAAAAAACGACTGATTCTTGTATCGAAGTTCACACACATACACATAAAAACTAGGAAATAAAACTGTTATAGCACAATAAACTTCCACGTTAAACTTATCAGATGCATAATATAATGTGCATAACTTTCACACTATTTCACGTTTTATCTAACAGCATTCCTCAGGAGTCATCTCAAATAATAATTTTAATTTCAATAAAATCGATAAGTACAGATTACGAAATCCGTGCGGCACAGGCAAATCGCGAAGCCAATTTACTTTTTTTAGGTCAAGTGTGGTGTCGGTATCAAATATTTGATGGAACGAAAACTCGCAAAAATTTACCGTACCTTTTTCGACTTCTTTCGACATTTCTCATGCTACGTACACGTCTCGAATAATGACTGAGCGACAAGAACGTCGCGAGTATCCGTGATTCGACTGGCGAACGCAATAATGCACCTGACTAAATGTACACAAGCAAGCACGCGTGTAACCGCCCACACACGCACGTATAAGCACACGTGCACGCACGTGTAGCCGATTGCAATCCGGTGATAAGAGGTGCGTCGTGAGAATGATGCCCAATACAACTGAACGAACAGCGCGCGCAACGCAGTGAAACTGCGATCGCTAACGCGTCCAATCGGCGAGCAATACGAACACGACGAAGGGGTGGACACGTGATCAGCTGTACCGATTTCGCAACACCAGGGAGGGATCTCCTCTGTTAACCGCAGTCATCCACGGTCACGGGTACATTGGTTCCTGAATAAAAAAACGGTAGAGGAAACGCGCGTTATTGTTGATAAAATAAGAAAAATCCTTTTTCTCTGTTTGTCAAACAATTCCTTATTAATAGTTAATCCTGCTGGCCTGTTCAAATTGACTATACAATCATACCTTCTAAAATTTTTTTAATGAATTCTCACTCCGTATAGAGTAAAATGTCATTCCTAAAAACTAAAAATTAAACCACTCCTTTTCTCAATTTTCATTCTTTAGAGTGTGATTCAACTCCAAAGAATTTAGAAAGTATCGTTTGTCAATACAATTAAAAAGGTTTAAAAATCAGAAAATAAAAAATTTTCACAGAAAAAATCTTACATTAATAGACAAAATTATTATAAATACTAAAGAAAAAAGTTTTTAAATAAACTATTAGTTATACGAAAATTAATTATGTTTTGGTCAAAGAAACAAGCAAGATTAAGCATTGTTAAATAGCTAGAACAAGTATAGATCGCACGTCAAAATTCAACAAATTCTTTGAACATTCAACAAGTGTAGATCATATATGCTATAAACCTGCTACTGTTTTTGTCAATTAAATAACAATTTTAGCATACATTAAATTTATTTTAAAAATTGATGCATTGCAAAATGAGCTTAGCAGATTAATGACATGCTAACGAGCAACATTAAATATAATCTTGCTCAATTAGCATAATCGTGCAAAAAATCGGTTAAGGTCAACGCCTGGTTTAACGGGCGACCTCGATACGCGCGAACAAGAGTTTCAATTATCTGAATAGAGTCGTATATGTGGTTTCAAGCGAGTAGACATCGTAAACTTCGTGTCGTTATAAAGCTTTTCGTGCGGAAAATTATATATCGATTAAGTTATCGAAGTGCAATCGGAAGCAATTGCATTCTAAAATGTGTTATATGTCATATGTAAGACGAAAAAATACAGAAAAGAATAGCGTAAAACGGACATGGAAAACTTTACTTCTTAAGCGTTTGAAGTCAATATTCAAATTCATAGTCTTATATTTAAGACCGTCATAAGTACAATCTGTTAAGGTATTTTATAAACCAACACCTCACAGAGTCGTGTTAGAAGCATCTTAAGTCATTGCTTAAACATGTTAAAATAAGAAACAAGTATAAATATTGGTCATACAAATTCATTATTAATCATTACTGTATATGATGAATCAGCGACAAACATTTCCAAAGGCATGAAAGAACTGATTACATAATGATCTTGAAATCGCTGACAATTACATAAAATGTAAATGATAATGATCAGCGATGGTGATAACCATAGACCGCAAACTTGTTTTTTGAATTTATGAATATTAAAACATATATTTATTGAAAACGATTCTTTTTTAATTTTATCTTTAATCTATAACGTGATGTGTATACATTATTTAAAGTACTGTTTAATGCATAATATATTCATACTCTCTTTTACATTCTTAAAGGAATATTTCAGTCAATTTATGACATTTTTTATATAATAGAAGATTTATATAATAGATGTAAAATATAATATCCATATTGATACTATATCTTTACTGTTAAATTCATAATGTCAAATTATACTCAATTTGAGTCATTTTCATCATTTCAATAGGTCGCCAATGCTGCTACTCAATATATCGTTAATTTAACTGAAGCAATGTAGTTAAATAATTTAACTAAAAAATAAATATATTAATATGAATATAATTATTTCTTTTGAAACTATAATCACAGAAATGGATTGATCTATATTTAATATTAAAAATATACACACATGAAATTAAAAATAAGATGTTATTTAACTCAAAGAGTTAATATTATTGCTCTTTTGATATTTAACAGTGTTATGCAATCAATTATATACATATACATACTCGTATAATTATGAGGAACAATATATTCTAAAAATATCTAATTGGCAATTTTCAATTAAATTTTTCAAAAAAAGTAGGAAATAATAGTACACGTTTTGAATTTTTCGTATAATACCAGTAAAATTTAATCTCGCAATGACGATTGCAATGATATTTTATAAAAACTTATTTTTTGCTGTTTTTCAAACGACTTGCATTGCGCGGATGGTACACTTCACACGGATACGCGTTATATTTGCGATTATGTGTCTCACATGTCCTCCATGGACGAGACGATTCCTCCGGAACGACGCTCGTTCCCTGGCCGGTCCTTTTACGGTCGTCGGAATAACTCCGTCGTGATTTCTCGCGGATTCGGGAAAACGCGGCCGAGCGCCGACGATTTCCTCAAGCCAGGTGTCATTCTCGTATGTTTTATTTCCGGAGACAACCGACAGTCGTAAACCGACTACGCAATGAGACGTCATACTTTCACGATACGCTACGCGAACCGCAACAATAAACGGTCAGTCGGATTTTTCACGGATAATTGGATGTGACATTCTGTCACTTAAATTAATTGAAGAAAAATTATACTTCAATCATTTTATTCCTAGTAAATACTTTATAATTAAAACAAGAGTTTCGCCCAAAAATCAGGTCATAATAATAGAAATATTATGTATATAGTTATAATTTAAGAAATATTATAATGTAATACGAATAACAAAGAGAAGTTAAATATTTAAACAGATAACGCTTTTTTCGAATAAAATAAGTTCATAACTAATAATAATAATTGTAGTAGCACATGTATCTTTTAAAAATAACTCGCAATGTGTTATCGAATAGCCTAGCAGTTTGTTATATAGTACAAGTCAACCTATATATCTTTCGTATGAACACGTTCATACGAGATTCCATTAAATTTATAATTATAAAAGTATGAGTTTTTAATCTCTTAAGATAGCTTTCAAGACGATTTCTCTCGGCTTTACTGCAACTGCGTTGATGATGCGGCATAACGGGGAAAAGGGAAGACGCACTTTCCACGAACGTTGGTCGTAAAGATGGGTTACTACCGGGATGTGCACTACAGACGACAGCTTCGTCTACGTGAAACTCCTCTCATAGCACATTCGCGTGTTCTGTCTTCTTTTCGTATACGCCAGATGTATAACTACTCATAGCGTATACATCTGCTGCGTGTCCTATAAGCACACAGGACGTGCCTGTAAAGTTTGACGTCCGATGTTCGTGTGTGCGTGCACGATGGATGTTATATTTAGGAAATATAAACCGGAAATGATGACATCGCGAACAGACCACAGAAAACAGTGATAAACTAAGCGATCA
Organism: Trachymyrmex cornetzi; assembly: GCF_001594075.2. Classification (NCBI taxonomy): domain Eukaryota; kingdom Metazoa; phylum Arthropoda; class Insecta; order Hymenoptera; family Formicidae; genus Trachymyrmex; species Trachymyrmex cornetzi. Next base: position 1,546,225 of record NW_017296691.1, on the reverse strand, counting down.
AAAATATGATTACAAGTTAATTTTTTATTCTAGATTTGTTATAATACATGACTGCAAATAAAAAATGCACGGAGAGAATTTTTTCTTAGAATTTACCCTGAAAATATGGCAGTCGTGGAACAACATTGTATTTCGAAGAATTTTAATATAAATCTCTCTCATTCATTAACAAAACTACAATAAAGTATAAAATAAGTTTGATCAATTTTACTAAAGTGCATGGTAAAAATCTTTAAAATATTGTATTGTACCACAATCACCATATTTTCAGGGTAAATTTTAAAAGAAAATTCTCTCCGTGTGTAATTGATAAAATCTTATGCAAAACAAGTCTTATATAAATTTATATTTATTATCAAAGATCAGCAAAAAGATAAGCAAAAAAGATATCTAATGTGTAAGTCTCTAATAAATAATTAGAACAATATTAAAATTAAATAGATATTAATATGGTTAAATGTAGGGGAGAGTGGTGTCGGTTGAAACAGAGGGTCAATTGTAACATTGACCGCAATAGCTGTATCTATTGACGAAAGGCTGAACTGCATGCACGGTTGCATACCGTTAACAGACATAAGTCATTGACGAAAAATTGAGTGGCCATTCGTAAGTGCAAACGTAGCAGCACCTATTTTTGTTAAATCAAGGTTAGATTGTAAACTTTGTTACCCGCCATTATTTAGTGCAACTCGTTCCACAACAATTTGTAATACGACGATACTGTGTGATATGAATATCACACTTATATGAATATCAAGCTTTGCAGTAAGGTATATATCAATTCAATTTATTGTTTACATGTAAGTTTAATGGATATAAAATCGAAACAAGCGGCGGTGATACAATTGACACCACCGCGGTGTCAATTGTAACAAGTTGCGGCGATGCCATTAATGATAAATATCATTTATAATTTGTTACTTTTTTAAATATCTATTAAGTTGAAATTAATGCCAAAGGATATATTTGTTTTCATAAAAAATTTCAATTTTTTCTTATTTATAATAAATTGGTTAGCTGCAAAAATATTTTTTTTGTTTCAACCGACACCACTCTCCCCTACGTATTGTAAAAGTGTAAGACAAATCAGTACATTTTCTCGCGGAAAACATTGTAGATTACAAATGGGTCGCAATTTCAGATTTGTAGTAAAGTCTTTCATTATCGATTTCCATTCTTTGGCTAACAACTTCACTAGTTATACGAGTGAGCGCTAAAACTGTCGCACAACAAACGAACAAACGGCTGTTTAGCCACAAAGGGCGAGAACGGAAGCTTACGCTCGCACACTTTATAGCAATTTTGCGAAGTTGCGGCCCAAGTACACAAGTTCGACGTTCCGGGCTGTACCCGGGTAGATTAGATTTGGCTTAAGAGTGGATGAACTGTCCTACGATAAAAGCAGGTAATTCCGCGACGTTCGCTAACTTCGACACGACTTGGGCGCCCGGAAAATAATCAGCCGCGGGGTTGAGTCGGTATTTGTGCTGACGGGCCACGACATAGACAAACCTCCTTGTTCCAGAGAGCTGTTACCTACGGTAGCCCTGACAAGAAGGGACCGTCTTTGTGCACTGTGAAAATCGTAAGATCGTCGCACGGCTGCCACCCGGTATTGCGCTTCACGGCGACATCACCACTATAGTGGTCGTCACCTTTTATTTCGAGGGAAATTAACGACGACCGCCGAGTAATTGTCGGGCGTTAAGCTCCCGCGGAACGTAATTACGCGAGGACAAAGCGCTACAAGAAGTAAATACGAAAACGCGGCCGCGGGACGAATTTGTCGCAGCGCTTTTGAGGCGACGAAACTTCTTCGGAACTCCATCGTCGGCTGTTGTTCCCGTTTGTGCGAGTCTGAAGTTTTCTAATTGACGAAAAAGTGTCTTCACAGTAAGCTCGCAATCAAACAATTAATATAATTTAGACGATAGTTATGTCGATACAGGCTATTGGCAATGCTACTGGCAATGATAATGTCACTTTTTGAACATATTTGTATAAAAAAAACTATTTTATAAATTTTTTAAACTAAATTTTACAAGCGTATTTTTTTCTTCATATATAAAGTGAAATAAATTCTAATACTTGTATTAATATATATAATAGTCTCAAATCTGAAAATATAATAAAATTATCGTTCTTCCAATGATCTACATCTCCTAATGAAATAGCAAGAGGAGCATTGTTAATTTGCTACAATTTCTTCAGATGTTCTGCACTTTGTGCTCTTTCATAGACAACTGATGCAATTTTAAGAATTTCGTACAGTATACTACTCTATTAAAAATTAAAAAATAAAATTTAGTATTATTTTCTGTGTAAAATTAAGAGAAGGTTATACATATCTTGAGAAAATTTTATTAATGCCTAAATATTAATTTTTTAAAATATTTTAATGATTTTCATGAGATAATATAATACAAATGGCAATTATAATATAGAAATTCTTTAAATTTACTTTTTACAGTCATGTCTACAAAGCCATTCACTGATTATCTCAAAAATTCGTGGGTACCAAAAGATCGATAGTGGCGATTATCTCGCGGGAACGTGTGCATTGTATCGCTAGTAACTTCTGACGTGAATTAAGCGTCGCGGTGTCGTAATTACTGCGAGAACAATGCGCGAGGCACGCGCGATGTGCGCGTCGAAGTAAACACGAAGATATAATGGCACGAATTTGTCGCGTGCAGGTAAAGGTGCACCGCTGCATTCGTTATCGGTGGCTATTGCGACTACAGGTAGGACCCGTCGCTGCAATTTAAAAGTCCATTTGTTCGTGGATAATGTCAGGAAATGCCGACGCCACCGGCACGCACATTTTATCCGAAAAATATTGAGACTGAAAATAGTATACGAGGCCGACACATAGAAAGAAACGTGGCACAAGTACAAAGTGCACGCGAGGAAATCGTAAAAAGAAAAGAAGGATGTTAAATATACGTATAGACAGTGTTGGGTTCTACACGGAGAGAATTTTTTTTTAATTTACCCTGAAAATATGGTGATTGTGGTACAATATAATATTTTAAAGATTTTTACCATGCACTTCAGTAAAACTGATCAAACTTATTTTATACTTTATTGTAGTTTTATTAATGAATGAGAGAGATTTATATTAAAATTCTTCGAAATACAATGTTGTCCCACGGCTGTCATATTTTCAGGATAAATTCTAAGAAAAAATTCTCTCCGTGTAAGTATCTCTATACATGTATCTACACGGAAAAAATTTTATATTTAAAATTACTATAATGTGATAGTAGCTGCGATCTTCATGTAAATTATAAGTTTAAATGCTATCGTTATTTTTTTAAAAACAATAATATAACGTAATTTTTATACTTTTTCATAGTAAAAATTTTTTATTACAAAATCAAATATACCTAGCAAATTTTGTTTGCGTACCATAGTAAAAATTAACTGTTTTCGTGTTAGAATATGGCTTAACAAAATAATTACTTTATTTATGTGATAAAAATTAGTATTACCATAGTAAAAGTTAAGATCGGAATCATGTTGTGAGAGTCCATCGAAAATACAAGACATAGTAAAGTGTAATTTAAAATATATTGTATTAAAACTTAATATAAAATGTTCTCCATGTAGATACATGTATAGAGATACAGTTTGTGTATCTAACCTGTATCTGAGGTACATTCAAATTTAAGTATTTGTATCTGTATCTAGATAAAATACACAGCACCTAAGCTGATTTTCAGATACATTTTTCAGATACATTTCCTCGGCATAGTCATAGTTCCATTTTATGTGTAATTGTCGATTAATTCCATTCCGCAGAAAAAAAGCAGCTTTGCTGTTGCAGTTTAACAGTTCCCTAACTAAGGGAAAATGTAACTTTTTTACATTTTCTCCTGACTTTTCCCGGTTTTCCAGATACACTGAAAAAAATGCATGTAATTTTACATGGAAATTACATGTTTATGACTGGAAAATTATTTAAATTACATAAATATGATTGGAAATTTACTGGAAATTTTTAATTTCCAATCATATTTAGGTAATTTTCCGGTCATAACATGTAATTTCATATGTAAAGTTACATGCATTTTTTTCAGTGTACGTGGCAACCCTGGTGTGTGAGCGTGCGTGCGTGCATGTGTGCGTGCATATGTGCGTGTGTGACATTTGTATGCAACCTTGAAACATATACGCTAAACTATGTGCGTTTTACGGACAAGTGAAGTACTGAGCGTAACACCTTTCACCAGTTGAAATGGTAATTCTTTGCATATGACGTCGTACCGAAAAATAATATAAATTGATCTCGATAACTGTAATTACTGTGTATGTGTCTGTTTTAATCTACTTAGCAAAATTAGAATTTATACACTGAGCTTATACAAACTGAACTTATACAAAATAGTCTGGTTGGATTAAACAGTAACTCTGGTGGAAAATGGACGAATCAGAATTTTCTGATTATGTCTATTAGAATTCTAGTTGAAATAACTAGAATTCTGATTAATATAATTATTCTGGTAAAAATAAGAATTCTAGTAGATTTTACCAGAAATATAGTATCAACCAGAATTCGGGTTATCTCAACTAGAATTCTAATAAATTTAATCAGAGAGAGAAATTTCTAATTCGTCCATTTTCAACCAGAAATTTTCAGTGTAATGATCAATTATACATGAATCTTCACTTTGCATCTTCTTATTAAGCTAAATTAAAGTCTCTCAATGTAAAAAAAGACATTAATATGTATGCAAACTGTATAAAAATAAATATAAATATGTCTGTGTTTTACATAATTATAATGTACTCAGAAAAAAGTTTTGTTGATATATGACCAACAAAAAGTTTTTCGTTGTCCTAACCAAAATTTAGTTATGCTAACAAAAGTTTTTGTTAGTCACATATTCTAAAAACTTTGTTGTCCTAACCAAAAATTTGGTTAGAATAACCAAATTTTGGTTAGGACAACGAAAAATTTTTTGTTGGTCATATATCAATAAAACTTTTTTCTCAGTGTAGAGAGAGAGGGGGAGGGGGATTTAATTGTCATATTTGTTTATGCTTATTCCTATTGATATTTGAATTTTTTACAAAGTTATGGACTCGACCGCGTAGCAACGGATAGAAATCATTAAGTTGGAAGACTTGACGGCTCTTTCCGTGTGCAAACATCGTGCGAGGTAGTGAATGCGGAAGAGCTTAGTGGAATTTGCCTGAATATCCTGATTTGCATGTGCTTCACAGTACACAGATGGGAGAAAACGTGTTTTGGAATTATGATTTAAATAACAAGTCGCATGGATTAAACGAATAACTATAAACTGCTGAGATGTGATCTCACTAACTTTGTTATGAAAAGAAAAACTTTAGAATTTTATATTATTTCAGTATTAAGTTATTTTAATAAAACAATGACAAAATTAAGGGGCGTGTAAGAGTCAATGATACGCAATTAAAATTAAAAGAATAAATGAAAACACATATATTGCAAAAAATGTAAGGTATAAAAATTAAAATTAGATACAAATTATGACATGTTTCGGCATCATTATCGTGCCCTCTTCAGATAAGTAGTAAATTAAAAATATGAGACCAAGTGACTGCTTCTATTTAAGTCAAATTTTTAGAATGGTATTTAGTGTCAGAAAGTAATAACGCTTTGTCAACAAGGTTAAAAATTATACCTCTTTTTTGTGAGACAGGATGATTGGATAGACAATTCAGGAATCTGCCTGAAAAGGTAGGTTTGTGATACCAATCGAAAGAAAACTGGCGCTATTTATTTATTATAATGCATTTATTTATTATATCAATGTTGGACGATTTCTCTATATGAAAAGACCACATGGTGAGTGATTTTATTGAGACGAAGTTGTTGCTTGTTTTATTTGACAATAAGCTTTAATCTTCTTTTTCTAGAACATCGGAAATAATTTTCAACACTCGGTCTGTTAACCGATTTCACGATGTCTCATAGGAGCAGTCACTTGGTCTCATATTTTTGATTTACTACTTATCTGAAGAGGGCACGGTAATGATGCCGAAACATGTCATAATTTGTATCTAATTTTAATTTTTATATCTTACATTGTAATATATGTGTTTTCATTTATTCTAATTTTATGTAATTGCGTATCATTGACTCTTACACGCCTCTTAATTTTGTCACTGTTTTAAATCTCAAGAGTCCTTTATTTATTTTTTATTTTCTATTTATAAATTATGTATATATAATAAAACACACACACATATGTTATTTTAATCAATGATATATGTAAATTATAAACATTGTAAAAATTATAAGTAAGAATTTAATAATAACGAAATTACATATTACGCAAATTTGAAATAATAAGTTATGCATTTTAAAATGCATAACTTGCTTTAATGCAGTTAGGTCAAACCACAAAAATAGTTAATCGTACAAAATTGCTTTTACAATTAGACTGTAATTTTCCAGCATTAAAAATGCAACTACAACTACCGACCTTCTATTTAGTGACGTATGAAATAAATATATGCAAAAGATGACTAACAATGCATATAGATTAACATTGCAAAAATACGTCAAGATATACGTTATTACACAAGATGTACGAGATGCAGAAGATATATTAATCTAATTATTTTTTGATTCTTAAAAAAGAAAATTTAAATTGGAATATAATTTTATAAACAATATTTTACATTCAAAACATCTCTTCTACAAAAAAATATTTCTTTTTTGAGAAATTAAAAAATATATAATTTAATCTCCAAATTTATATTTAAAAAAAATTGTATAGGTATGTATAGATTCCATATGCAAAGTGTATATACATAAGATTAGGAGGACAACAGATAAATAAATATCTCCTTTACTTGTTAATGTTCTCGATCTCACGAACTTTAATCGCACTTCTATATGACTCAACTTTAACTCTAATTAAAACAAATTATAATATCAATCTCAATGTTGTTATACCAAGCTATTGTGTATTTGTTTAGCTCTCTTTACCTCTGGGAAAATTTGTACATTCAGTATTACGTTGACGTTTACACATAGTAGTAAGGCTATAGCGAATTACCGCGGATGTCACATTGCCATTTTGCTTCCTCGCTGACAGAAACCACCGTCACACCCGGAAATTATGTGGCGTGAATTCAGTGCCTTAACGTTCGACAGCCTGTCTGAGTACATTTTCCGGCGCTACATGTTAGTCGTTGAAGTCTCGCGAAAGCACGACCTCCTTGACGTTTTAAGATCGTATATTATCGCGTTACAGAAGTTGCACACATGACATTTCCTGTATCAGGTAAATCGTAACCACTAAATGGTTTCATTTTAAATTGACTAATACAATGCAATAATAAAATTGCTAACAATGTTAATACTTAAAGTAGCATTAATTGAGGAAAAAAATTTAGACAAAGTTTTTATAAATTAAATGACATAGAAACGACTTGAAAAGAATAATACAGTACAGAAAATAGATTCTGTTTCAAAACGCTCAATATAATATAGTATTGACACGCAAGATTATCAGTAGTATGAATAGTGTATTACATTGAATACATAACTTGCTACGATTAATATTTACAAGTTTACATGCATTGATGTGACATCATTTATGCATATCTTAAGGCAATATAAATACATTTTATACATTATTATGTATCACAGAACCTTGTATCTAAGTTATCTGAACAAATAATTTTTTATATTCAAGAGAATAATAATTTTTTTATGCTGCAAAAAAATAGTGTGAGTGTGTGTGTGTGTGTGTGTGTGTGTGTGTGTGTGTGTGTGTGTGTGTGTGTAAACATATAAAACCTATTGTCTCATATTTTTACACAGTCCAATACCATGACTCAATTTTTATCTACAATTTCGATAGAAGCCGTCTCATCATTTGCATCTTAAAATTAGTTCGATTGTTATATTGCAAAATTTATTTTGTCAAATGTGATTTCTTTTATAAAATGTTATTTCTGTTCAGATTATCATCTTCTTTGTCTCTTGTATTGTAAAAAATGCATAATTAAATAATTGAACAAAGAAAACAGTTTGTAGTCTATATGGATATGCATATCGCATACACACACACACAAACACACACACATATATATATATAATTCGAAGAATACTCATGAATAAGTAATTCCATATTTTGCATATTTTGAATCCATAATTTTCGACTAAACAACACTCCGTATTCAATTAATACGGCTAATTTTGAGAATGTATAATGTTTGATGTAGTGACAGACTACATCATACGAGATGTGCAACTTTAATAATCTACGTCAGACGCGAGTTGTAGCTCGCAATAACATTTTTTACTGTCACATTCTTCCGTATGTTCTATATTTTAACCGGTGTGATTAATTACTTATGATTCATTCATCCATCTATATTAATATTACAAGATTTATTATCTTAATTTTACTACGACAAAAATATTTCTCTCTAAAATATTTTAATGTATAGAATTATCTAATCCTGAATATGTACTTAATTGAGATCTTCATTTCGTATAACGCTATATAATCACACCAGTGGCCAATTAAAATTTAATATGCTAATCAAAAGTATCTTTAAACAATGTAAATGCTATTCTTGGAGTTAAGTCACGTTTTTATCGCGAACGAATCGGTCGTACACGTGTAGCCTCTTTTGCATACGTAGATGGAAGTTTGATTCGGTTGATGACACGATGCTATACACGCAACATTTTTTCGTTGGTCGTACTTCTTGAACGTTGACGAGTGAGCGACGAGTGTCACATTCGGCCCCGGGGTGACTTGCGGAAAAGCGGCGGCGCCGCAACGACGTCATTTGAAAGAAATAAAAAACGGAAAGGGGATGCACGATAAAACGACGTGCATGGGCGGCCGAAACGACGGACAGGAGACAAGATGCAGCGGAGAGGCTGCGTGCAAGAAGTAGAGAGAGGGATGGAAATGCATTCGAATGAAGGTGCTATCGTGGAGCGAATGACAATCCGAATTTCCGTCGTTACATGAGCGGCTTGTGCATTTTTTTTACAGACACGCCCGGTTGGCGCCGAAACCATTGATTAAACCCTGGCGCCGACCCATTTTCCCCTCTCGCGACTTGCTCTCCCTATTTTCCCCAGCTTTTCTCTCGATCCTCTCAGGCGACATGCGCCCCGTATGAGGCAAACTTTTTGGCAACGGAATACACTCGCGTTATTGCCGCACCGATTGAGAATCACTGGGATCACTTGGCTCTCCGGACTAATCCATAAACACCGTTCTCTCGTACAGCGTCGCAGCATTCTATAGCGTACGGAGGTTTAGAGCCGAAAGTCGACACTCGATAAAATACGAACACGACACACATCGCTCGTGAAACTTTTTTTTCCTGTGATATTGACATTGCGATGCTTCACGCGAGAGTATGACTCGATCAGATTACGATTTGATGGAAATACATTTCCTCTATAGAGACAGCAAGGCAAACCGCACTACGCCAAACGGAATGTAAAAATGATATTATACTGATTGTTTCAATAAATTTTTTTTTATCTTTTTCCTTCGTGTCATTACAATAAATAAATCATTTTATTGTTAATTGTGTGTTTTTCAATCAATAAACGTGCAAAAAAACTCAATACAATGATGGAAAATTATATAAATCTGATTTTCAAATAAATATAATATAATACATTATATATTTAATACATAAATATGCATACAAAATGTATATGTTTTTAATGCTAAAATTGTGCACGAGAATGTTCTCGGCTACAAAAATAACCTGGCTGTCAAGAGATGAGATTCAAAAAGAATATTAGACACATAGACGAAGGAAAAAAACATGAAAATCTTTCTATCAAAATAATCGTTAGATTCGCTTATCCCCGTTATCTTCTGAACAATTTACTATGATTTTTACATAGGTCAAAGAATTTACAATTCAGCTCAATTTGAAGCTAAATTTTTTTAATTGTATGATATAACATTAAGATATTTTCAAAAAATACAATTTAATATTGCACTTTAAAAATTAATTATCTCCATATATTGTTCATACATTTTTTAATCTGCGATTATCTTCAATACTGCTCAAAGACATTTAAACTTCCCGCCCCTCTGTTACTTCTTTTTCAGAGTGGGAATTTCAGTACCAAGAGCTGATAATATATCAATGTTGGCATTTGTCTCTTTTCCTCTAGTTATATTTAAGAGACTACGAGCTGACACATGTGTGGTAACTGACAGTGATAATTCAGAAATGGTTCAATAAAATCACATGTCAAACAATTAAGTGAGATCGTCTGTGCTAAAATTAAATTTTAAGAAACAGAATTCTTTTAAACTAATAGAGATTTATCTAATTTTCGAATAAACTTTTTCATTATGATGTTTGTGCTAATATATTTGCCTTAAACAATAAACAATAAACGAATCAAATATTTATAAATTTCATGTGGATAATTTAAATATTGTTACGAATGTAACGTTTGCAGTAATAGTTATAAATAATGTTTCTAATATATACGCGTCCAATTTGAACATTGAAATATTAACAGTAAGTCGTACATAAAATAAGAATTGCAGCAAGTCATAGTAAATTGCATACAATTAAAAAGACTGATGTTAGAACAGCTTTTATTAATTAGTAATAAATATAAGATTTGTTAAATGACATTTAATATTGCGCAAAAAGACAATACATTTTTGCTGATAATGGTTATATGACGTGTTATCTTATAAACGTTGATATGTAATCACTTTGTTATAACATTGAAGCCAAGCACTTGACTTTTTTATCTAAACGAATCGCGGTTGAACGTCAGTTGAAAAATTATAATTAAACTGTTTAAACGTTTTTGTAATAAGCATCGTTTTATAGACAATATATGGTACAAATATATTTGGCTGCAGGGTACAATTTGCATACTAGAAAACATCTTTGACGTCATCGTCGTCATAAAGAAGTCAACAATATATAAGGTATAATTATGTAAAATTTTCCTTATACTTATAATGTGAGTCATTCACTATCTATTACAATAGCTAGCACAGTTATACGAGATATCTCGAAGTCAGCTGACATGGAGATAATCAATATCAAGATAAAAGAAGATAAGATATTACAGAGCAATAAATTATAACTAAATAAAGAATATAAAATAAGAAAACACAAAGAATATAAAAAAGCAGCCAGGTGCATCTAAAGAAAGTATCTTATATTTATACCATTATATTAAATCCTAAATTACTCGAAAAGTCTATAATAATAAATAATAATTCGTATTGACGTTCTTGTCCCTAACAATCATTTCGGCAATTTAATTAAATAAGTTTTCTTCTAACCTAATTAAGAATTATTTAACCTCTAATCTGAACATTGACCTCTAAACTTAAAATGTACCAATTTATTAATCATCATAAACATATCGTTGCGCTTTCAAATTTTTTTTCTTTAAGAAAGAACATATATCTAATTTAATTCTTCTTTTTTCTTTAAGATTTTGCAACAATCGCTACGTCGTCGTGACAGAATATAAACATGCAGAATAAATCAAATATTTATACAATAAACGATCCGCCACCCTCATACGCGGAAGCAACAGGAGCACTTGCACCAGACACACAAAATCCACAATTAGACCAAAGATATCCACATACAACAATTTATCCATCTCCGCCAGAACCATTTCCGTATCCATATTCGCCGAATTATCAGAATTTGGATAGAATGCCTGTTCAATCATCTTATCAATATGAGTCAACGGAACATCAAAATCAATCAACGGAAGTAACTTACAACAGAACTGTAATAACAAGAACAAGAGAGAGAGAGAGTACAAGAGACTGCAAATGTAAGTTAAAATAAATGTCATAAACAAGGACGGAAAGCAAAATACACTAACAAAATTAGAAAAAAGCGCTATTAAAATTCACTATATTTTTTAAGATGTAATCAAAGAAAGATTTACTTAATTTTGAAAGATCAGACAATACTGTTATAAAATAATCATTATCTTAGCATAAATAACTATAATATATCAAATAGAAATATTTACAACCACATTATAAAATAAATTTATCGTGATAATTATATGCTTACAATCCACTTATACATTTGATGTGTCTGTGTTTAAGAATATATAATTTATATATAGAGGAAGGTCACCAATACCGACATACCACTTTGTTTTTAAACAATATTTCTTAAACAAAAGGTAAAAATACGACTTCAAAAACATAAATACAAAGTAAAAAGTGTCTTTTATCAAATAGTATAAGCAATTTTTATAATACTGTTTGCAATTTTGCAATAATTAAGTTTTTCGTAAGTTATGCAAACATGAGCGTCTGACAAAATAGGCTCCAAAACTGACATAGTAAGCAATAATGCCAACATTCCTATTCTATAAATAAAGATATATCCTATTCTGTAAAGAAAACTAATTTATGAAACTATAAACATTTAAAATAACATAATTATCAATAATACAGTCACTATTATTTTAATTACGCAATTTGCAAAAGAACACCGTCAGAATTTTCTTCTCGGATTTATAGAACTGGTTTTTAGCTGATTTAATGTAGAAATAAGCCACAAACATATGAATTATGAGTTTGTACTTCTTTAATTAGCTAAACAGATCATGATTTTATCAGTATTAATAAAGTGCAATAGTTAGTTTCTGAGAAATAAGGGGGTGTCACTTTAGGAGAGACCTGTGTCAGTATCGGCGACTTTCCTCTATGTGTGTACAATTCTCTCTTATTTTAATAGTATAATAAGTTTTTTGTTTGTATCAGCATGCACCAGACTTTTTCGACTGGTATGGATATTAGCTGTATTGGCATCTGTAGGGGCACTTGTTAGTTTAATACTTAGAGCTTTTCGATAAGTAAGTAAAAGAAATATAACATATGTATTATATTATAATATATTATGAAAATGTATTAAATTATTATATCAACAAATTAATTCGTTTATCGTATAATTGTAGTATAATATCAATATTAAATCGTGTAATTAATTTTATTTAGTGTAACTGCAAAAATTATTTTATAATTTTTTCATAATTAAGCATGTCATGAATATATATTAGTATAACTTTAAATATTGATTGTAATATAAAATTTCAAACCTAACAGAGAGAGAGAGAGAGAGAGAACTTCTACGTGTGCTTATTTGAGAAACAGTCAATTTATCATTGCGACTTCTAAATCATGTAATTGATAAGACAAATGAATAATACTCGTGAGAAAATACAATTGCAATTATAGAGATGCAATAGCCATATATACAAGTGTCTGTCTACATGTTAATATTTTTCAACCATTTAAAATATTATTTATTATGAATATGTAATTAAGTTCGACTTTGTTTTGGATGAGTTTTACTATTTAAAGTATAACTCTTATATATAGTAGGGGAGACCGGGGCCAATTGTCACAGTTTTTAATTATTGATTTTTAGAAAAAAGTGGATGCCAGATTTTGAAATATTATATACCTTACAATATACCTACATCCTTTAGGTATTAAAAAAACTATTACTCGTGAATTTTCATCATATCATAAAAATAAGTTATTTAATTTTAAATAATGCTGCGAAAATATGACAATTAACCCCGTGTTCTGGGTTGATTGTCACACGTTCTAATTACTTGGCAGTAGCAAATTTGTTATGGACAACACATATAAAAAACATAATTTTTATTTTAATATCAGTTCCATATTTTGAGAAATAATAGTAATTATAGTATTAATACAAATAAAATAGTTATTTTAATCATAAAATACATAATTTGTTTTTGTACCATGGTCTCTATATGAAAAATGAAAAAATATATATCTATATGAAATATAATATATTTGTAAGTATATTCTCTGAAAATGTGTCCTCTAAAGATATTAAAATTAATTGTCACCTAATCTCGTCTCATTTTGGTCAATCTACCCCACATAGCTATTTTTAATAAAAGAGATTGTATTCACAAACTTAGTCAGAATAATGATTACTTAATTGTAGCAAAGATCTTCTAAGATATGTCATTTTCTATGAATACAGGGATATTGCGATTAATAATGCCAAAGACTTGTCAGACAACAAAATAGGTGATTATAAAAATTTACTCACCAACTTCATTTTCTCAAAAATCGCTATAAATAATATATACAATGCTTGTGGTGCAAACCATTTTACACAACAAATTAATATTATATCAGCTATCTACAGTCAAAAAAAAGAGATTTTTCTGCCGTGTCTTGTTTGAGTTATAAGCATTTTGACAATCAACCCCGTACGACAACCAGCCCCGGTCTCCCCTGTATAAGGCCTAACTCTTTTTTATTAAATTGTTATTTAAGTTGTTAAGTTTTAATTTTATGATTAAAAACTGTAATAGAATAAAAAGTTGTTTGCTTTAAGAATTACGAGGTTGATCTGCAAAGTCTATTTGTCTATAAAAAATAGCATTTAAACTAAAAAAAAAAGTACTCCAGGAGTACATTCGATCCACGCCTATATGTATAAGGGATACATGATTCTCTCATAACATTCTTGTTATTTATCTATCTTTAAAACAGAAAATATATATGTATTTTTTGTTTTACATAATGTTCAGAATATACAAAGTCAAAAAAGATGTTAAAAGCTCTAATAGATCTCAAAAAATTAAAATAGAATATGAATGTTTAATACTTTAATATTTAAAATTATATTTTTTAATTTTTAATTTTACAATATTTTTTAATACATACTGATTATGATTATTGAATACTTTCAATTACATAAATTAAAACATGATTCTCTTGAATCAATTAAAACATGGTCTCAAATTCTGGATCAAATCCCTGAAAATAATGAATACCTGATATAGGTATATGTATTCTTATTGTTTCAACTAAAATAGAAATTATTCTAAGAATTATTATTACTTTTTAATTTGATCAATGCAGCTACATAAACTATTAAAATATCTATAATATAGCATAAGAATAATTTTATTTTTTCTTTTATTATTAAAAATATACTTAATAGAAGGGGGATATCAAAGTGTCCCCAGTTTCCTCTATGCATCCAATCAAATATTAAAATATTTACAGTACGTCATGTAAAAAACACATATCGTAGTTGCAATAGTGAATCACAACATCAACTGTACGATTAAAAACGTCAAATATTACAATAGCATTTACGAATTATTTGCAGCATTAATGAACATAACATTTATTAAATGCCATTTATTACTGCGTAACAAAAACAGTTTTTGACTGATAATAACATAGGGTAACTCTGGTACCTATAATATACGCCGCACCTATCAAAAACTTAATTTATTAAGTATTATTTACTATGTTTAAAGTAAACGAACTATATCAGTAAAAACTTTGTACTGCCTATATACACTACTATGAAAAAAATATTAGAAATCCGAAATATTTATTTTTCATATGAAAAAATAAACTTTTTTAAATCCTTGCATTTTTGCCGTATAGGGATGGGATATATAGCTACTTATAGGGAGAGGGGGGGGATATGTACGGCGCTCATGAAAAATTTATAAATAATGCATATAAATAAGACACGTAAAATAATAATAATAATTTTAATAAGACATAATAATTTTAAAAATATGTTTATAAAGTTTTATTAAAGAATAGGAATGGTAAATATGTATATGAAATAATAAATAATAATTACAGTTTTCTTACATATATTACAAGTGTTCTGACATGAGGTACATATTTCGTATGATACATTTATTGCATTTATGCCCGTTTCCACCAATGTAGATTAACTTTAATCTCGGTTCAACTTACTCTTCGTCTTTTTCTAGTTCTAAATATTAAAAAAAGACAAAGAATAAGTTGAACCAAGATTAAAGTTAATCTACATTGGTGGAAATGGGCATTAGTGCACTGAATTCAATATGCGCACTTTGTATGCTTTGGGCATAAATCCCGCTCGCTAAAAATGCCGCATATCCCAAACAGGTGGGGGATATATAAGACAACAAACTAAACAAAGAATATGAAAACAAAGCACTTGTATTTTGCTATACAACATGCTTTACTATTCTACTACACGTATGTATGACGAAATAAGTCATTTACACGCCATACAGTAATCATTTTTTGTAGACTTTAATTTATGATGACGTTACTTATTATACAGTGACAAATAGATTCAAAATAATTTCATTAATATTAACAGTAAGAAACTGAAATCATAACACAATACTAATATAACATAAAAGCTGCATGTAACAGAATAGTTGCGGGAAAATTATCCCCACTCTTTCTATTTTTTCTGACTTCTGCGAATAAATCCCAGCGCGGCGTATTTGCCAGGGTTACCCTATAGGGATTCTATAATAAGAGTGTGATCAAAGCGGATCAGTCTTCTGATTAGTCCTCCATTTGTAATCTATTCAGTGTGCTACAGATAATTTTGTATTATCATTTACGGAAATGAGAGAAAAAGGAAAAGAAAAAGACAACTATACATATAAGATAAATAATTATCAGTAATATCAATTCATTGTTTTTTTTTTGCGCATGCGTATAGGTTATCTTTTTCGATCCATTATTTTTTATCTACTTTGGTTATACTTATAATGAAATCTCAAACGAAATGTTATCTTTAAAACGTTGATATGTAATCACATTATTATAATATCAAACTTACGCAAGCATTTAACTTTTATCCAGACGAGAGAATCGTATTTAAATTCCTATTAAAAAGTCATAATTTAACTTTGAAACATTTTTGTAGTAATCAATATAGTTTTATAAACAATACACGATGTAAATATATCTAACTGCAGACTACAATTGACATTAAAAAGCATCATTGACGACATCGTCGTCACAAAGAACAGTATACCAGGTATAGTTATAAAATTTTCCTTAATTTTAGAAGTCATTCATTACCTACTTATCACAATAGAATAATATATATGAGATATCTCGGAAATAGTTGATACAAAAAATCAAGATAAAAAAAATGAAATCTGGAATAAGTATAAATGAAGTAGATAAAATAATTTAAAAAGTAGATAAAAAATTTATAAAAAGTAATTGAGAGAGATCTTAGAATACTCTAGAATACCATTAATTACTAGAAAATAAAAGACAAAATTAAAGATTTATATTGACATTCTAATCAGCTGTCATTTCTATACTAAACTTTTATCTATCTTACTAAATTTTCATCTTATTATAAAAAGGCTTGAGTCTAATTTAATTAAGAATTAGCTTTAATTTATAAATGTCTCTTATTAATATGGAAAATTCATTTTTATGCCAATGATGTTCTTTATGTTCACATCATAGACTCGAGGCACGTATAATTCATTATAAGAATTACTTCCTGCCGATGATAAACAGGAAGAGATAAAAATATTAGCTAAAAATAGTTTAGTACCTCCTATAAATATAATTTATATTTGTCACGCAAATCTATAGATCTATATCTATAAATAGCATGAATTTCAGAATCATATCTGCACACGGGAGATATAATAAAAAATGTTAGGTTAGGTTATTAAAATACATACATCACATTATTACACAGAATACTCCAAATATGCTTTTTGTTATAATCGTGTTAAATATATCCTTGTCTTTAATAAAAGTTGCGAGGCAGAAATTATCACAGTTTTCAAGGATAATTTTATAGTTAATAAGAATACAAATAAAATAAGATTCTTGATAATAATGCACTGAGAAAAAAGTTTTGTTGATATACGACCAACAAAAAGTTTTTCATTGTCCTAACCAAAATTTGGTTATTCTAACCAAATTTTTGGTTAGGACAACAAAGTTTTTGTTAGAATATGTGACTAACAAAAACTTTTATGTTATTCTAACAAAAAATTTTGTTAGCATAACTAAATTTTGGTTAGGACAACAAAAAACTTTTTGTTGGTCATATATCAACAAAACTTTTTTCTGAGTGTGGATGAAAAATTAAGTCACAAAAGATTTTTAATAGAGATAAGCGGAATAACCTTCAATGATCTTGATTTTAACATATGATGTCAAGATCAAAATTCTAAATAATATTCACAAGGTTTATTGAGCCCGAAGGTTGGACACCTTGGGTAATGCTAATGCAGGTGATACTTGTCAACTCACATCTCGAAAAGGAGTTGTCACACAACCAGAAGGAATTTTGTTAAAGTGTTTTGAAAAAATCTTGATGTCAACTATAAGAATATTAAATAAAAAGTGGAAGTTTCCATAAAAAAATTTAAAGTTGACTTTGTAAGATTCTTTATACGGGTGGAGTTCCAAAAGGGTGAATCCTCCGATTTTCTTGTCGATTGGTATACTATTTTGGTGTGCTAAATATGATAATGAAAGTTACAAGGTCATTTTGACGGTCATTTGCTGCGCAATTCGGCTAAGCGTCACGACTCAGCATGCATGCTTGTCAGTACGTATTGTCGTGCTGAAAGATGGATAGGACTTACAATTTCTTTACTTTTCACGCGAAGCGACTCCCACTTCACCTCCCCCTTGCTTAGGGGCGCACTTCTACACGAAGCAACTTCCACCCCACCCCCCTCTACCCCTGCACGTGAAACACCCAAAAAATGTGAAAAAAATCGCTTTTAAATATTTGACCTTGAAAATAACCTTGTCGGTAATTTTCATCATCATATTCGTAATCAGGGCATCAAAATACAGTAATATGTCAAGTGACAAGAAAATCGGGAGATTCACCTTTTTGGAACTCTATATCTCTTTATACTTGCACTCATGGTTAAACGGGTGTTACTCTTGGATGCATTTGTCGAAATCTTACAACTTTAGTATAAAATTTTTTTTTCCTCCAAATATCTTGTTTTTGAGATATTTCATTACGTTCCTAACAATTTTTTTCTTTAAGAAAAGTTATACATCCTGTTTAATTCTTCTTCCTTTCTGTTTCAGATTTTGCGACAATTGCTACGAAGCCGTGATGCAATATAAACATGCAGAATAAATCAAATATTTATACAATAAACAATGCTGCGCCACCTTCATACGCAGAGGCAACAGGAGCACCCACAATAGAGACACACAATCTACATTTTGACCAAAGATATCCACATATGGTAGTCTATTCACCATCAACGTCGTTTCCGTATTCGTGTTCGCCGAATTGTTATCTGGACAGAACACCTGTTCAATCAGCTCACTCACAATATAATTCGCCGGAACGGCAAAGGCAACCAACTAGCACAAGTCACAATAGAACATTAATAACTAAAAATGAAAAACGTAAGTCAAAATTAATGTCATAGGCAACGATGAAAAACAAAATACACTATGAAAATTAGGAAAGAGCTATAAAAATTTGCAGTATTTTTAAAAAAGTAATTAAAGGAAGATTTATTTAATTGTAAAATATTATAAAATAGTAAAATGGGTATTAGCTTGGCATAACTATACCAGATAGAAATAAAATATTAACTTTGTTACAATTTAAATTAATCGTGACGATTATACATAGGGTAACTCCGGTTATACGCTGCACCTATCAAAAACTTAATTTATTAAGTATTATTTACTATATTTAAAATAAACGAACTATAACGGACAGTAAAAACTTTGTACTGTCTACACTACTATGAAAAAAATATTAGAAATCCGAAATATTTAATTTTCGTATTGAAAAATAAACTTTTTGAAATCTTGTATTTTTGCTATATCTAGATAATGGGTGGGATATATGGCAAAAATGCAAGGGTTTCAACAAATTAAACAAAGAATACGAAAGCAAAGCACTTGTATTTTGCTATACAACATGCTTTACTATTCTTCTACACGTATGTATCACGAAATAACCACTAGATCTTTTACACGCCTTACAGTAATCATTTTATGTATAGATTATAATTTATGATGATGCTACTTGTTACACACACAGTGACAAATCGATTCAACTCACAATAATTTCATTAATATTAACAGTATAAGAAGCTGAAATTATAACTAATATTACTATACTAAATATAACATAAAGGCATGTAACAGAGTAGTTGCGAGAAAATTACCCCTACTCCTTCTATTTTTACTGACTTCCGCGGCGTAAATCCCAGGCCAGGCGGCGTATATACCGGAGTTACCCTATAGTCCACATATATTAAATATTTTTGTGTTTAGAAGTTTATAATCTATATGTACATGCGCACAATTCGGTTCTCTTCTATTCTAATATTATAATATAACTAGTTTTTATTTGTTTTAGGTTGCCAGAAATTTATTGCAGTGCTTGTAGTGTCAATATGTGTTATCGTTTTGGTATATTATTTATATAAGTGCATCTAATAAGTATACTTAAATAGGAAAAATAGATTTTTTTTTTAATAACTCGTTGCCTTTTCGTTACTTGAAAAGTAACGATTCATTACTTTTTCCATTATTTTTTTAATATTAAAACAAAATCATTCTTAATACTTTACTTTTTATAGAAGCTATGCGTTTCGCACATGATTTTCGTGTTCCATAACGAGAACGCCTATGTTGCGTGAACATTGCGATTCACTTCATCAGAGTGAGAGACAATCTAATACTGACTTTACTTTCATAATATTTTTTGTTAAAATATTAATAAAAACTCAAGTATGATGATTTGCTTCAAAAGCTTCGACATTTGAATTTCAGGTATTCAAAACTTCAATATTAAAATCTTTGAAGATCAAAATTTCAAAGCTTCGAAAATTCGAAACTTCGATACTTCAATCTTTGAAGCTTCGAAGAATTAAAATTATTAATTTAACATAGTTAATAGTAACACATTTTAATTTTCTTTGCGAAAATTAAAACAGTAGATGTACAAATATATTTACGAATATATGTTATGAATTTTTTTTTCTATTTGCACAGCTATATTTCTCGAAGCTTCAAATCTTTAAGTTGCTTTATATTTCTCGAAGCTTAAAAAGTAACAGCCCTAGTAAAAAACAATAAAATTTTTTATCTTAAATTTGTATGATCAAAAAGTTAAGGAGATAGATTTTAAAATGATCAAAGTACACATAATAAATAAAAAAATTTTGATTTTCATTTTGAACTTATAAATATAGTAAAATTTACTTTTTTTATTTTGATCTTATATTAAAAAATTTTGACATAATAAAATTTTAATCTCAGATTTCTATAAAATATATGCGGCAATAATGCAGCTTTATGAGTGATATCTTAAAACTATCCATATTTATTAATCCCAGAAAACCCCTATATATTTCATTTCTTAAATTCCTGTAATTCATATCCTAATTAAAATTTTTAGAATGTAATTGGTATTTCAGGATATAAAAGGAATCGTCCTTTTCAGAAATATATGATTTATCTGTATACATAGCCTAGTTTACCATACATATAAATTCTCTTTAATTTAAACGAGGGAAATTTTTCAATTGCAAAAATTTTGTAAGAAAAAAAACTGACATCCTTTAATATATTATGCATCTTTATGCATGCCAATCATGACTTACATACCGTGAAGTATTTCTGTCAACAATTGCTATAGTCGTTATGCAAGAACTTGCTATAAAATGGGTCATTGCCACCATAAACCAATGGAATGATAAGAATCGCCCTTCCACGCGCGCGTCACAATTCCTTCATTTTCCTTCGTTCCGCATAAAAGAATCCATAACGCCTATTCACGGCAACGTTACACCGTGTAAAGTAACGTAGTGATGAGAAAGAGGAGGAACGTGAAGGTTGAAACGTTAATGACCTTTTATAATACAAGATCGCGGTATAACATAATCCCATGTTGCACGGTAGTCTCATATATGTGTTCCGCGCGAGCATTAAAGACATCGGTCGACGTGGGCGGAAGTCCTGCAGTATAAGTAACGACCATATTTCGCAGCTATAACAAAACGTCACATACACGTTGGGGACAAGGGAGGAAGGTGGAAAGGCCAGCGGGAGGGCCGCTTTTATTATTGGCGCAATAAAACCCCGGTAACTGAGTAATAATTTAAAAGTTGAGCGCCGTTCAGCTCGAGCACCTTCGGCGCCGCGCCGCGCCGCTCCGAGATGAGAGCCTGCGATCGACGGCGCAACGTGACGATATTCGCGCCAATAAGTGCGACCGGCGAAATACGCGAATATTCCAAGCTACACAATCTGTAGCCGTAACGGTGTTGGTTTTATTGTAGTCTGTCGTATATATCGTCAGCTTTACTATTTTAAAATCATATTGGACAAATATAGAAGAGTCGCTATAAGCTGACTGAAATATAAATGTAAAAAGGCGAAAGGGAGGAAATTAAATAATTTAACGATACTGATTGTATAAATGATTGTCTCGTTTGATAATGTCCAATCTGCACTAATTAAATTAGACAAATTAACTTTTAAAATTTATCGTAGCTTCTACATAACAAAATTAATTTTTCTTGTAAACTGATGTATAATAATATATTTAGTAAGTATAATTTTTGACATTGTAAGTAATGTGTCTCTATATTATAATAATAAGGAAAGTTTATTGTGTGAAATGTACAAGAGAAATTTTTATATAGAAACTATTTTTATATCAGAAATAAGCACTACACATTTAAAATAAATATACGTATAAAATATATAGTACAATAAAATTTTCAGTTGGCAGCTGCGTAAATTTGTAGGAAAAATTATTTAATAATTCGTTCATGAAATGTATAAAATTTCACATATGACATACCGTTTAATATAATTCGTTACAGCGAGAGTAAATTTTGCAAACTATTCATTTCATATCCGTCAAAAATTATATGCGACGTAATTAATTTGTACGGCGACGTGAATTGCAGAATGAGGCTTGTCGAAAGCTCATCGCGCTCTTCGCTCGTTGACGGGGAATTTACGAGGCAGCTTTTGTGCGATTCCGACGAAAATCGATCAGAAAAACTTGAATAAGTGCGAAGGACGCATTGTCGGACGGGCGAAGAATACGGGAATTGTCGTTAGCCTCCCTTCGGTGACACGTCTGAGTTGTGGAGCGAAGAGATGGGGACTAGAGATATACGGTCGGACGTTGAGAGTGTAACAAGGTTTTCCGTTATCGAGTCTAAGATATCTCTAAAAAACGAGCGCCGATCACGATGCATCTCCGCGTTACTATCGGGGATCGGGAAAGGAGGGAGGGGGAGTGGTTGAGGAATGCGAGGAAAATGCGGTTCCGCTCGCGCTTCGCGTGTAAAAATAGATCTTCCTAGCGAAACCGCCGCGTTGCTGGAATTCGATATCGCTTGTATACATTGCACTTCGCATCCCGTTGTGAACGTAAAACGAATTAAATATTTTCTCGCAGCGAACGGCCCAGAGAATTCCAATGTAACGACGGACGGCGCCGCGCATATCCGCGGATTTTGTTCGCGAATTAAAATTAATAGAACGCCTATATTGGGACGGAATGATTGCACGTTCGCATGTGCATTTATTCTGGTTGCTATATGTACGCGCGCGTTACATAGCTCGAGATTATCGTTACGATCGATCGAACCGATACCTGAGCGAATACATGAGAGGATTTCAAATGACTGTTGGAAAAGTAGGTTTTTCCCGGCTCCATGCAGGACTTTCAAGCTCGCTGCGGCGAGATGTGGGCTCACGTGGGCTTAACGTTTTTATCGTACCTTTTTCCGATAATTAATGTTCGTCCCTTCGCGTCTGCAAAGCGAACGAAAGGGACAAACGCGAAAGAGAGAGGCAGATCAGATTAATGATTGTTTTACTCGCTCGTCATTATGTGAAAGGCGACGCCGGTTATCGCCGAGCGAGATAGCGGAAGGAAGAACAGGACAGAGAAAGTGGAAAGGACGTGGAACGTGTCAGGCGAGAAATCAAAGAGTGTCGTGCGCCATTCTAACCCTGGGGGAGGAAAAAAAGGGAAAAAATCAGAATGGAATCGGTGGATGGGATGACGCTTTCATTTTACACGAATTATTTTCTGGACTTTTACAATGAGAAAAATATGAGCTACATTAAAACGGTCCTCGAAAGAATCTTCGTGATTGAATTCCGATGCATAGTACCTTTTAGTATGTATAATGTTACAATACCTATATAAAAATTCTACTCTTTACTATATATATATGTTTATATGCATGTAAAATGTAAATCTTATTATTTGCAATCAATAAGTTTTATAATTAATATAGTTGAAATAACACTAATCCACATATATAATGTAAAATCCACAGATAATGTTCATAAATAAATGATATTATTTAGTAACGATCAGATGTTCCAAAAAACTTATACAAAAAAGTAATTGATTCATATGCAATCTGCAAATTTTTAATATGAGGAATTGATAGAGCTCTATAAAACTAGCAGGACCAAATTAGCAGAATCAAATCGGACCTATCGAAATTTTTAGTACTCATTTTGTACTAGATTAAACCATTAATGATAATTTTGTACCGTGTGCCATTTCGAAAAAAATCATCAATACGATTGAATTTATACTATATTGTACTGCCAAAAACAATTCTGTATTATGTCATTTCCAAGAAAACAATGATGCTGATAGTTTAATATTTAAGCTGAGAGGACCACAAAAAAAACAACACAAGGGCAAAAATTAACACAACTGAATACTAATAAAGTCATTTTAAGAAAACATGTAAAATAGTAACTTACTTTCCATGGTACAAATTAGTACAAATTCAGTTGTGTTAATTTTTGCCCTAGTTTTTTTTTGTGGTCCTGCCAGCTTAAATATTATCAACGTCATTGTTTTCCTGAAAATGACACAATATAGAGTTGTTTTTGGCAGTACCAAATAGTACGAATTCAATCATATTGATTACTGATATTTTATTCTTTTATTTTGAATTGGTCCTACCAGTTTAATATTAAGCCAGCAGCGCCACAATTTTTTTTCGAAATGGCACACGGTACAAAATTATCATTAATGGTGTACAATTTAATACAAAATGAGTACTAAAAATTTCAATAGGTCCGATTTGATTCTGCTGATTTGGTCCTGATAGCTTTATAGAGCTAATTGATAGGTGACCATATAGTAGATTCGCCAGAAATATTCTCAATTATTGAGAAAGTCGTTGGAAAAGCCTAGTTCTCTGCAGTCCGAAAACAAAGGGAATGAGAAAGTATGGGACATAGAAGAGATAACAGAATCGAAAGAGAGAAAGATTACGTGACAGGTCAGTTTGAATCTCGAACGGGCTTATTTGGTTGGAATCTGACACCGAATTTAATCAGAAGGTCACGATCGAGTCAATATTTGTTCCAATTTGCTATCGTCCTTTCCGTGTGATTAGATATCGAGCGGCTTTATAAGTCGCGCGTAGAGCAGGAATGTTGTCTTCTTTTTATTTGAAATATTTTCCAAATACTAGTATCGCCAAAACGAGCGACAAAATGATTTCATTGAAAATTCTTGAAAATACTATAAACCAGTACTTGCGAAAAGAATTAATTTATTTATAAACAAATAACACATTTAAAATAAGATTTTTTTGTTACTGATACTAATTAGTATATTATTTTTCTGTAAAACATTTTCTTATTTGCATAGTTATTTTATGTAAATCAAACATGTAAATATAATAGTATTCTAAGCTTATAAAAAATTTAAAAAAAATCTATAAATAGATCTAATATTAAACTCAACATAAAAAATTGTAAAATAACCATTCAAAATGTTTTATCATGGTTTAAACAAAGAAATTTACAGGTCGAAAAAGTCAATAAATATGTTTCAAAATAATACGTAATATACTTCATTGTTTTAAATCGCTCAAATTGACTATATGGAGTATAAACTTCCATTGTAAAAATGAAAAGTCAAAATTCCCTTGCGATGAACATTTTACTAAAATTTATTTAGGTTCTCGGTAAATATATTGAAACTTGCTCTCTTATGTTAAAGTATAAATTAATTCAACGTGCATATTTTACTACAAATGTTGGTGTTTGAAAGTTGCTGCAACAAACAAAATGGACCGCATCGGAAAATTATGTACTCGAGAGCGCGACACAATGGCGAACGAAAGTGACCACCACGTCACAACGTAGGAAAGCCTTAATCCAACATAAACCGATATAAACTTCAAAACTTATATACCGCTGTAACGGCGTGGCACGTTTGCGCGGCCTCTCGAAATGGAAGTGGCGCGGTCGCTGCGAGTGCTAAAAGGGGTTGAACGGACGTGAGAAGTTGGTGGATGCGGTCGTTGGAGGGCGGCAAAGACCAGGTTTGGGTTAGCAAAACGTGCCCGCTCGTCCAAGTCACCGCGCGATCGTTTCTTTTCTTCTTGCCTAGCCACATTTACGCTCTCCTAGCCCTTCAACTCTCGCTTCGGCCCCCGTCTTCTTTCCGCCGCGTTTTTCTTTCTTGTCATCCCTCTTACCCGACCGACAGCACATCGTCGTGACAACCGGAAGTTGAAGAAGCTGCTCCCGATCGATACCTGGCGCTGTTTAGCTCGCCTCTCGCACCACGAAGAAAAAAAAGGAAGAACGTCTTTCGCGGTGAGGAACAGGCGACGACGGCAACCACGGTATGACGCGGCGCGGCGTTCCAAATTGAGAGCGATAACGATAACACGGCAGGACGGCTTAAAATCGAGGACGGCCGAGCGCGAAGGAACCGTCTCGAATCTTTGCGGCTTGCGCTTATCCGAGGAGACGTGCATCGAAAGAGGCCGACGAAGAAACGCATTTCTATCGGCTATGTGACGTGGCGTATTTCTTCTCCGCGAGATTCTTTTCTCGAATGCGATTTCAGAAAGGTCAATTCTCGAAGGTATCCGAGATATAGGGATATCAAAATACGGACAGGTGCAAAATCAATTTTTTTCATATTTTGGATAACTTTATTCCCCCATCCTGCCCGATATATTAAAAATATAATGTATCGTAATCTAAAACGGCTTAATATTAATCTATATAACGATAAACTGCATTACTAAACATCTAATTTTAGGAAAATTATTAATTTAAAAAATGTTAAAAAGCACATCGTATATAAAAATAATTTGATTATTCTCTCTAAATATATTTAATATTGCTTTTTTAGATTACATAAAAATTATTATGTGTTATAATTCAACGAAAGAAGCAAGTATAATTAATACCTACATTTAATTTCTGTTTTCAGAAGAATGATAAAATTGTCACCAATTAACGCGTTTAATTTTCTATTTTTCTTTAAATACAATATCGTGTTTTTACCTTAACCAAGATCAACTACTTTCAAGAATTATCATTTAATTATTTATTTAAATATCTTATTGAATTATGCATTCGATAATTATTTCACGGATTATGGACAGAAAGGTTGGAAAGTGCAGGCATTAAAAACCTAGTTAAAACTTCCTGTCTACGGTTAAAGCGAGACGCTCGAGAAGTCAAATGGGAGAAAGTACTTATACGAAGTACTAGACGTGGCACCCTCGGCAATTTGCATATGTTTCAATTAGACATCCCTTAACACACTGTTCCGAATCGGTACGATCCTAATCCCATGCGCGCAGCACTTTGCATAACTTCACCAGTATGCCAATTTGCATGTGCGATACAAGCGTCGCGAAAAAATAACGAATATTGGAAAATCAGCAGAAACCACGTATGTAGCTGTAAAGGATGTAAATTTGAGTGAATTTTGCAAACGGATATGGATCGCTGTTCATTCGTCTCACGTATATTTCCTCACAGACGACAAGCATTTACCGTTACACTTGTGTTATGTACGGTACAGTGTGTCATAGTAGATAAAAGAAAAGAAAGCAGGAGCTAAAGAAGGCAGGAAACTGCGCGGGATAAGAAAGCAGCAAGAGAGAAATGTAGGAAAATGTTTTGCGTGATAGCGACAAGTCGACAATGCGCTTGCTTTAAAACTCGATGCACTTTACCGTGGCTTACGTTTACGCGTTTGCATTTGCATGCATGCAATGGACCGCGGAGGTACGTACCTAGATAAACGTACGAAAGAACTCGTGTAGGTTGTGTACTTCGTCATACGGTGTGCCAATGCAGCGAATATGCACGCGCACTCACATGCATGGGTGAGCGTATGTGCATCCACTGTATATAATCCATGATCGGTAAAGTTGCCGAGTCGCGAATCCGGAATCGTTGGCAACGGCATATTAAAGTTTACGCTATAAACCGCTTTTCGGTTCTCTTGAAACTTTTGTCGGAAGAACCGCTTTCGAGCTATCACAAAACAATTTGCAAAAGACCGACGACCAGTATAAATTATACCACATAAATCCTACGAAAATTCAAAGTTGAGTATTGTCGCATACGCGAACTGAATAATTAAGATAAGTAAAATTACAGTGAATAAAAACAAACGTAAACACCGAAATTCTAAACAAAGTAAATATTTGTACTGTACTAAATAATATTACTATATGCAAATATTGATACATATCCAATAATAATCAGAACGAAAAGTAATTTTCCTATTCGTGAATATTAAATTAATTGGAGTTTGAATATTTGATTATTTGTACACATTACACAATCCAGAGAAGAAACTATTACTGGCACACAATAATGTATGCGAGATATTACTAAAACTTCTATCTGCAATACAATTCGCAGGTAGGAACGCGTCGTAAAGGGACGGCATACAATCAAGTTACACATGAAATTCATTACAAATATGAATATATAATCCACGTAGAGTAGATGAAGCGTACAGTTCTACGTCGGAAAGTTCCAATGCCATCGGCGAGAGTGTTTCTCACAAGTTGCGCTTTATAGACAGAAGTGGCACGACGAATGTATCATGCCGAGATGAGGTTAAATGTTCCTATCCGACTTCTCTTCGAGTTAAACCGCGAGCAAATACAAGTTCGAAGATAAGTACACGGGCGGGCATCTATCTCTCGAATGTCGATTTGGGATAAAGATAATTTACAAAATTATATTTCGTCCATTGCTTCTCGCTACAAGAGAGGGAAAAATATGCGCGAATTCGTATGCTAGAACGACAAAATATACGCGCGCTCTCCTGATAACAATCGTCCTTTTTTCCCCCTGCTGGCAGCGGTGAGTTCAAATACATTTACATATGCGCATTTGTACGAGAGAGTACTCGGAACCCATAATTCACCTGGTGAACCGTTCAACCGCCATATTATCTACGCGCCAATTAAGTGCGAGCATTGTAATACAGGCTCATAATTCATTCATTTGGTCTTTTGATATCCGCGATACCTGGATCCCGCGGTACACAGTTGTAACACACAAATTATGCAAATCGCCGACTATATAGCGTTTATTTCGTTGGTATGGTATACGTTTCACTCAATTTTTACTTGCGATAAATGTATAAAATGTCACGGAGCAAATTCACCACGTATATACTTTACGTATAATTTTGTAATTAAAATAAATCAGATTATGAATCTAACGTCTTTCTATCTTCTGCTAATCATGTGTAACTGCGCACGTATTAAACGTATTTTCACGCATTTGTCAAAACGTGTCAAAGACGTTTCAAATGAAAACATAAAGTAAATTACTTTTATGCAAACACTTATTATGTATTACACAAAATATTATTATTTTCGTCTCATCATTATATTCTTCATGTTTTTTATCACTATATTCATATGTCTTATCACAACTATATTCCAAAATAACGTACTTTGATTAATATAATCGAATTATTAAACAATGATTGTGTCTGAACGCTGCCTTTTGTTAGATGGGATGTACTTTGGAACAGTAATTCTAACCGGTTCATGAGTATCTCGATTCTGTTTCGAACTGCGATTGCATGCAACTCTAGTTACGTGCAATCTGCACTTCCAACATTCGAGACAGAGACACGGAGAATATAGCTACAAGGACATACAATTAAAACAGTATGGTAATGGAGCGCGAGCAAAGTGATTCTTCTCGTTCTATATGTGTATACAAACCGTAGATATGTGCAGTCTGCGCTTCTACAGACCGCTATAAAGCGTTTTATGCGCATACTTACATTTGACATGCTTCGTAAATATATGTTAAAGAAATGCAGTGGTATCATTATTTACATCCAATAATAATTTTACAACAAACAAAATTGAAGTTTGATTAATCTTATAAATTGGAATTATAATGTATTCTTATAGATTACTATGGTTTAAAACTTATATACTTATATTTTTAGACTTATGTTTTTCTTAGTCTACGTAATCTAGTATAATAGCTTATATAAAAAAAATAATAAAAGTAATTAAGGCTACACGTAAGATAATACATAGTATATAAATATATGTAAGATGTTTTCTACTTTATTCTATGGAAATATTGACAACAGTATTTCTCAATTTCTTATTGCAAAATGGAATTGGATGAAAACATAAACATCAATGAAATTGCACAATTACTAAATGCAACCGTCTGAAAGGAAAGTTACTGTCCCCAATTCTAATCCACGCAACGAGATTTTCACCAGTACGTCGTTGCACTTCCAATAGTTGCGGTCGCTTTCATACGTGACCACCTGTTTGGCAAACGTGGCACTATAATTTCTATAATGGCCGTCGCGCCGTAGGACGTGTCGAAATCTCACGCGGTAAGCGCATTACCGTAAGGCGCTTATCCAATTGCTGACCAATACAATTAGATACATCACGATTAGTTGCCAACACTGATTAATGACTTATGACCCGCGAAGACTGCAAAATCGAAGAAAGCGTATCAAACACTATTTTAAAAGATGTAGAAAGAAAAAAACTAGAAAAATATATTTCTAGCAAGACGCGACGACTTGACTATCCGAATATAGACCGTTCCGGTGCTAGAACGCAGTAGACGAAAAAAGAAAAATAAAAGAGGTCTTCATTAAGATCTGAAAGGGCACTGTTTTAAGAGCAAACGAATAAGAATAGTTAACAATAAGACACGGACGTCGTGCGACTACGGGCAATGCTAGCAAGAGGGAAAGAAAGAGAGTGCAGCACAAATTTGAACGCTCCACGTTAAAACGAACATTTTCTCGAGTATTATTTACCCTCGTTCTTGAAAGATACAGAATTGAATTAAGTAAATTCGAAACGGATGAACGAGTAAGAAAAAAGAAAATATTGTATCATTAAGTAGATTGCAATAAATCTACTCGTGTAAGTGGAGCCGGTGAAACCTTCCAAGAAACAGAACAAATTTTTCATTATTATCGCAATAATGTTTTAAGCAAACTAAAACCTCCATTCCATAAATTTATTCGCAAAATATTATTTTATTCGACAATGTTATTTTATTCAATTCGTAAAATTTCACTCTTAGTTTTCTTTACATTTTCAACGATAGATTCAAAGCTCTTATTTGAAAACCGTGTCGCGTTTAACTTCACAAATTGGCCCGAATATTTCCATGTAAATTGCCGCGCGTATGAGTATAATGCCGAATAAAATAAAGCAAATTTTTAAATACTTTTAATGTCACTTTTAGATGGATTTCCTTTCAGATTTCCGTTTTTAACAATAGATTCAAAGCTCGTATTTAAAAATCCTGTCGCATTTAACTCCACAAATCGATCCGAATGTTTCCATGTAAATTGCCGTGTATGAACATAATAGATGCCTCCCGAATAGAATAAAGCAAAGCGATCACAAAGATCGCATGAGTAAACGAGTATCACTGATATTCACCTATATGCGTCGACCGAGAAATGACCCTCGAACAATCGGAGAAACCTCAGCATTTTTGTCTTATGCATTATGGAGCAACCAGTTATTAGACGACAGACAATAGTAAAGACAGCCAAGGTCCGTTTTCTGATAGTCTTATACCTCGCTAACCTCGCCGCGTTCCCATCGTCACGAATCGACCGATATGATATATTTTGACGAAATATGTTATTTGAACCTTGAAACGTGAAAGCGCTATCACCTCTATCCGTCAGCCTGTCCCTCGTCTGAGTATCGATTTCCAATTCAGCCAGATATTTTCAATATCGTTGTCATGTCCGTGCTATTTGCCATTCCTCCACCTTGTCTATATTCGGCGCAACTTTGAAAGCTTCGAACAGCCCGACAAGATTCTTTTTTCCGTTAAAGTTGCCGCGATTTCTCATTAACTCTTTTGCCAATATTTCGGTGTTTGATTTTAATTATTACTTGTTTGACGATACTTAATAATTTAGTAATTCTTAATAATTTTTCCTTCCTATTACGAAGAAATGTATATGTAGGCTTTATTTTAACATTACTTAAAAAAACTACATTAATTTCTCAATTATATTATAACGTTTTATAAAGAGAATCAGTGATTTTTATAAAACAAAATTAGAATTATTACACTATTACTTTTCAATCAACAACGTGTTTATTTGATGTGTCCACTACGCCATTTCAAAATTTTAAAACATTGATATATATTTTATAAAAACATTTTTCTGTATATTTTATGTCGCAATGAAAAATTCTGCTGCAAAAACTAAATTTTACCATTTTTATCAAATCATTTCTATCAGGATTACATCATAAAAAAGAACGAGAACCACCCGTCACGAGCTGTACCGAGGTCAGCGTGGAAAGCACGCAATCAGCAACATCGCGGAATCGAAACTAACCTACCGACAACGAGACAAAATTAACGTCCCGTCGAAGGTGGATTGAGTTTAGCCCTGAAGAAGGATAGGGTCGAAAGAAGCGGAAAGAGGAAGACGTGTAGAAGAAGAGGGAAAGAGGAATCACGAGAGAACTCATGGCACTCCTAGTTTTCGAGTACTTTACGGCTCTTGCTGGTTAAGTACG